>NC_088303.1:4985951-5134814 GCF_032854445.1 Liolophura sinensis | reverse complement strand
GTGTAAAACACTAATCAAATAAATTAAATTAAATTGGTTGAAACTTGCTGTGGGTTGCCTCATTTAACCTTAGTTAACATCACTAGCCGTTAGCAGGAATCCCAGTGCCCTCAAAGTGACAAAAATATCTGTTGGTATCTGGTGAGACTTTAATTTGTAACGATCATGTAATCATGATATAACTATGATGTAGTAATGGGACGAAATTTTGGGTCATTGCAGTAGGTGTTTCATGTTGCCGTGTCTGGTGAGATTATGCAGGTAACACTAAGCTGTAATCATTTCACTGCCTGTTAATAATACAGCTGGTTTGAGGGGGAAACCACTGGCCTGATTATTACAAGCATAGGGCATATGGTTGTCAGACACACCCACACTTGGCCTCTTGTAATCTGACATAGCCAACACATCAGCAAACAGATCTTTGAAGTCTGGCATACACATGAGTTCTATATTCAGCTGGATGAAAGACTAGATGTTGTAAGCGAGGAGTTCTGGAGGATACATGTATCAGAATTTCCAAAGATATAATACATGTAGATGTACCTGGAACACGCAAATACATTTAAATACAGAGAAATATTACGCTGGAAATGGCCAAGAGTAAAGATACAGTGGTTACCATTGCTGGAACTACTTGCACAAAACCTACTACTTGTAACTTCTTGTGATCTAGATCTGTGAGAAACTGTTTGGTGATGATAAGCCGTTTAAGCCGTTGATGACAGTCTTGTGCCATTTGCACTGTCGAAAGTTTGTGGAAGGACCACTTGGCTTTCAGGCAGCGTGCATGTGTAATGTGCACATGCCTAGGTTACATGATTACATGTCCTATGATACAACCCATAATACTGACCACCATCTTGGAGTGGTAAGCAACAATGAAATAAATGAATGCTACAAACTGGTTAACAAAGTTTTGTGAAAGAGGGCTCAGGCGCTGTTTGACTACAGGAATAAGGATGTTGTTTTAACTATTGTGTGTGAACGTAATTGTTATAATAGCACATGGCTGTCCGGACTCGTGTTACATACACTAGTTAGTATTCAAATGAAAGTGGAATTCTGTAGTGAGGGCACAGCAACAGTTTCAAATGTAGGTGTAGTGCAAACAGCACTGCCCAAATTGTTCTGTGTAAGCCCATTTTTATTAGGGATCCTCTTTTCATAATGCTGTGAGAACGCCAATGTTGGGCAAATTTACCATGGTGACATACATCTAGGTCTTCGTTCTTTGTTGGGTTGTGAGTTGCACCACAGGCGCTTGTGGCTGCATCATAAAATGGACCCTAGGTGTTAACGACGCAATTGCAGCAGCAGCAGCAGCAGACACAAAATAAGCTGTTAGCTCGGGGTGGGTGTGGGTCACATTCCAGACAATGTCACCCTGATCTCAATACAGACATGTTTCTTTCTATTCCCCCCCCCCTTCCCAAATCACCTTTTTATGGGAATAAAAGTTTCACTGAGAGTTTACATGATGCAGGACTTCTTGCATTCCATAGTGTACAAGAAAGGGGAAAGGTGGAGTGGGAGTTGTGGATGGTATGGTTTAGTTGCATTCCATGAACAACTAACCCTGTTGTAGGGTGCTCTAAAGACTACATGTATATGTACAGTAGATTCTCTATCAAGCCCACTTTTCTCACAGCATCAGCGAAACAGCAAATAGCCTCAACACTATATCAGTAGCGTTCTGATAAAATAAAACAAAAAGTGGAAAACAGTCGTACAAGATTTAAAAAAAAAACAAATCTAATTTGTTAGGCTTAATGCTGACAAGTCCTGCTGGCTTTACACATGCCTGCTGGTTGTTCTAATCTTGACAACTCAAATATTGGAGCAAAGTTAGCCAAGGCAACTTCTTTACTGAGGGGGTTCCAGCTTCTGGTTTATGGTGTGTACAGCATGTGGATGGATCACAGAAATACTGATTCTTGTCTTTAATCATAGTCCTATTAACCAACTTGTTCACAAGATTTCTTTTCACAACCAGAATACAAATTGGAGCATGAAAGTGCATGTAGTGACAGACTGGTTGACATGTACAGAGATTCCCTATCCCGATAATGGTTTGGCCCAGTGTTGAAGCATAGTGTCTTATGGGTCAGAGGGTGTGAGTGGACCCAGTGTGTAGGACAGAGATGTTGATATTGTAGCATTGCCCATAAATTTATCCCCTTGTCATGTATGTCATTCAGTTTTCTCTTTGAAGCACGTGTGTATTGATTTGTTGTGAAATCAGTCAATTGGAATTACTATCATTATGAGCAGAAGAAGAGAACACTTCTTTGAAAGTGTCTGATATTCTTAATAACCTTGATAATATTGCTGTCAAATATTTATTCAGAAACACACTAAGATGTACAAAGTTTTAAAATATGTCTTCTGTTATGTATATGCATTAATTACTTCAATTTCTGGAATTTAAAAGTAACTTATTATTCATATATGCTGACATGAGGTGAATTTGAAATTTGCTGCTTATTTTTCATCTCCATTGCATGCTGATTTTGTGACACTGAAAGATTATTGAGAAAGTTTGCCTGATTTCTTCTGTAGGAATACATCCGGGAGTTTCCAAATCTTCCGTACTTGGTGCTAGTGCTGAAACAGTTCCTCTTACAACGAGATCTTAACGAGGTGTTCACAGGTGGCATCAGCTCTTACTGCCTCATCCTGTTGGTGGTCAGCTTCCTACAGGTAAGTCTCTACACAGGGGGCTGATTTTACAAAGCCATTTCTGAGAGGAAGTAAAGGTTTAAAACCTCATTACAATGATAAGATTTTGGTGCTGGGAGTTGAAATTTTGATGAGTTTGTACAACACCCCAAAATAAGATCAAAAAGCGTATTTCAAGATTTGACGTTTGTCTGAAATGGCTTTGTGAAATAGACCTCAGAATATTGGCACGTGTAGTTGTACTAGGCCGAGACATTGCTACAGTTTATTTAGCGGAGCTTGTAGAAAATCTGTTACATCTATCTCATATTATATTATTAGCAAACATATCTACAGGCGCTGGGTGTTCAAATCTGTACCAAATGTTAAGCAAGGCTTCAGTCATAATCCCAATCTGATCCTGATTCAAAACTGATAGAACTAGTCCAGATTAAAGTTAATACTAGGGTCAGCTACTTATGCAACTGGGCCGTTTATGTGGCTAATGTGTAGTGTAAGTGAACGTAAAAAATCATTTTTGGACCTTGCCTGACTGTATAAAATGGTCAGTAGGGCTATTCCCAATGAACATATTTTTAACGGTGGCCAAACATACATTCTCAGCATAGGAATAGATACAGTTCAAAACTTTTAACACATGTAAGTTTCAGTGTGAACTTGATGGTGGTTTTGGGGGATACATTTATGACCAAATTGTGTTGAATTGAGTGTGTTATACTGTAAATGCCTTTTTATTCACGTGGTACTAACATTTGCGGATTTCACGGCAAACACATTCCCACGAAAATAAGCGGCATCGAATATTAAACCCGTGTAAGTAATTTATTAATTTAGCATGTGTTACAGTTATATATTCGTGGACAAGCAATACAGTTCTAATACTTTTTCAAACACGTTAATTAGAAATACCTAATTCGAATGTATTCCGGCTTTCACAAATCCAGCTTAACTGATCGTCAGTTAATCTTGATTTCTTTTAAGGAGGCTTAGCTCCATCTAAGCAGTGCCAAGACTTTGTTGCGATGTTGTTGTTGATTTATTGCTGGGGTAAGAGACATGCAAATCGATAATTTGTACTGGCCGTGTGTAACTGATACAAAATACATACAATGAGAGAGGCTGTTTTTTTATCAACTGTACTTGCCTTCCAGTCAGATCACCTTTCTGAAGCACCCAATACATCACTTGGGGGTTTCCGCACTTCAAACTTCATTTTCATAACGATGATTTTTGAGAAATTTACTCAAATCTGTCACTCGAAGTTTCACTCACACTTCTTATGAATGAGAATTAAACAGTGGGATTTCTTTATATCACATTTAATTCTTCTTGAGTGACACGAGTATTATCTAACACAGCAGGTAAGGGCTTCGTCTTCGTGAAGGTTAACAGTGTACAGAAGATTAAAAGCTTAGGAGGATTAACTTTCTTTATCTGATCAAGTTACTGTATTGTATAGAATTTTTGTCACATCTTACAGGTACAGTTTAAAGTTTAATAATAACATTGTTAATTGAATGCTGAAGTTGTTTTGTTACTTCACATTTCTGTATTGAAGTTTGATCATAAATTCTGTTAAGCTTCGCGAAAGTTGATTCCTGACAATGTGTCTTCTTACCAGATCGGCGGAAGTTTATGCCCGCGAATAAACAGGCATTTACAGTAATGAGCAAGAGGTGTGTGTGTATGGGTGCTATATGTACATTGGCTGACCCCATGAAAGCATTGTGTACGTACTACATACAGATGTGTGTTGTTCTTTTCCTTTCAGCTTCACCCACGAATAGACGCGCACAGCCCTGAGGCTAACCTGGGGGTGCTGCTGGTAGAGTTCTTTGAACTGTATGGCCGGAATTTTAACTACTGGAAAACTGGGATCAGGATAAAGGATGGTGGCTCGTATGTGCCCAAGGATGACATTCAGAAGGAAATGGAGAATGGGTACCGCCCCTCAATACTGTGTATAGAAGATCCACTGGTCTCAGGTGAGTGATATTGTTGTGGGAAGGATTTTCCAACCCACATCTTTTATTTCTTCATGTTGTGTTTTGATGATCCCTTATTTCTTCATGTTGTGACTGACGATCCTTTGATTTCTGTATGTCTTGTCTGATGGTCCCTTTATTTCTTCATGTTGTGTCTGAGATCCTTTTATTTCTTCAGGCTGTGTCTGAGATCCCCTTATTTCTTCAGGCTGTCTCTGTTGATCCCTTTTTTTTTCATGTTGTGCCTGGTGATCCCTTTTATTTCTTCATGTTGTATTTGATGATCCCTTATTTCTTCATGTTGTGTTTGATGATCCCTTATTTCTTCATGTTGTGTCTGCTGATCCCTGTATTTCTTCAGGTTGTGCCTGATGATCCGTTTATTTCTTCATGTTGTGCCTGATTATCCCTTTATTTCTTCATGTTGTGCCTGATGATCCCTTATTTCTTCATGTTGTGCCTGATGATCCCTTTATTTCTTCATGTTGTGCCTGATGATCCCTTTATTTCTTCAGGTTGTGTCTGATGATTCCTTTATTCCTGTATGTCTTGTCTGATGATGTTAACAGCTTTCTGATAAGATACATGTACATATACCCCTGCTCTCCTGCCGTCTTTTGTTTGGGTTTTTGTTTGTTATGGATAAAGTGGTTATCAGATAAGTAAATATGTGAAATGGAGGTGTGGATTTGGAATCCACTTTAAGATGTTCCACTATTATCAAAAGCTGTTAGCTGTACTGTTAGTTGGTCATCTTGAGTGACCTTTTATGCTTTGAGAAATAGTGAACAGGCCTTTGAAGAGTTTGCTTTATCCTGCACAGGTAATGACATTGGACGGAGTTCATATGGGGACTATGCAGGTGAAGCAAGCTTTTGAGTATGCCTACTTGGTGCTGAGTCATGCCGTCGCCCCCCAGAACGCTCATCTCCTACGAGGTAACCAAAGGTAAGGGCTACATCTGTGACGCAGAGGAGTGTGAATGTGATGTAGAGAAGATTATTAACATGATTGGCCTTCTCCGGCTCTTTCAATCTAGCATTTCTGTGGCAATTTGCAGTTGGTACCAGCAATTAGTACGGTACTCTTTGAAGTTAAATATGTGATCTGTAGTTTAAATTTCATACAGACATCAGGTCATTGTGTTACGGTAACTGTCCTAAAATTTTGCCTTAAAATTGCATTTTTTTGCTGGCAAGATGATATAAAGTACTTCTTTGGGTGCTGAAATGTTTATTTTTCTACCAAGATGTTATCTGACCTTCGAAAGAAAGCACCATTCTAAGATCAATAGATCTCTGAGAATGAGGCTAAATACATGTAGTCAGATTAGTCCAAAAGTTTAGGTCATTTACTGTAGGTCAGAGGTAATTTCTCTCTGCATTTTCAGGGTTTTAGCTTTCAAGGATCTATGCTGAGATAGTCTATATGTGTACCAATTGATTGATGTTATCTTCATGTAGCATACTGGGTAGAATCGTGCGAGTGACAGATGAAGTGGTGGGTGAATACCGGCGGTGGATTGCGGAGAACTTCCGTACTGACCGACCCGAGCCAGCCCCAGCAACCTGTCCCCTGAGGGTCGTACTTATGCAAGCGTCACCAACACTGTACCCCAGTCCACAACAGCCAAAGATGAAAGGTACGCCCATCCATGTGTTCAGCTGATTTGTTTGATAATAGTCTGGTCTTGATCACTACCTTGATACTTCCCCGTATTAAGGCTGAAATGCTGTTAGTGTTGTGTAATGCCATAATCATCCTGTTATTATTGATGCAACAAGACATCTAAATTAACAAATAGAATTCTTTGCTAGATGTTACAAAAAGAAAATTTGAACATGTATATAATTTATGACAAATCTTAATCTTCCATGCATATGATGTATAAACATTTCAAACCATTGCCAAGGTCTGGTGTCATTTACCCATAATCCTTATCACCATCATTAAAGGGGAAATATTTTTCAGTAGGTTGTTTAGCACTTTAGAATAAAGCGACTGGATATGTTCATAGATTTTGAATACATGTAGGGTGAGCGGTTTATCCAGTGGCAAGTTATAGGCCTTAACAGCTTTACTGCTTTTCCTTTCTTTACTAATCCAGGAACCATGTCCATAAAGCCATTTGTGCTTGATATCAAATTTAAAATGTCATTGCAATGTTTAGGTTTTCGTGCTGGAGGTTCAAATTTTACACGTTGTCTTAATATAAAACTCATGAGGGGGGTCTAGATTTTTGTGTCTTAGGGCCCAAAAAATAAGCTCTAATGCCATATGTCAAATTTTTGACTTCATCACACATGGCTTTGTTGGAATCAGCCGCAGTGATGTTGCAGGCCATAACTGACAGGACATGATGTGAACTATCTAATCTGATTTTCTCTGTTCTCCTGAAGTAGGTCAGACCAGAAAGCTGAGAGCGAGAACTCTGACTGTTCCAGTGGTAACAGCTCTGTCTACTGCAAGTCCTCCAGTTCTACATCACCCGATTCTACCAGCTCATCCTCCAGTTTAGCCAGTGAATCGGTAAGTCATACAGTTCCACTCAAGCTTTCATGTCCCAACACTTTAAATAGTCTTTATCTTCACACACCTAGCATAAATAGTAAGCCATACCATTCATTTCCTCATGGGACATTTTTTTCTCCAGGAAGGTGTTGCTTTGCGTATGAAAAACACTTCTCAGTTGTAATTTCATTGTGCCTGTTAGAGGCAGCTGTCTGTATTGTCCTGTTAGGGGTCTGTATTGTTCTGTTAGGGGTCTGTACTATCTTGTTACGGGTAGCTGTGTGTACTGTCTTTGTTTTCTATGATAGAAATATGATGCACTCAAATGTAAGAAATTAACTCATTCGCTCCCGGGAGCGGCTTAAGCCGCAGCCTAGCCATACCCCGTGGTCCTGGCAAGCGGCTCAAACCGCACATTTGACGGCGCCTCATTTCCCCGCAGGGGGCTTAAGCCGCATAAAACAATGTCTCTGACTGGTCTATTTTGGCACGGAAATTGGGATTTTTAGGGAGCTAAACCAATCAAATACTGCCTTATTAGACCCGATGGAAGCCACACGAACAGTGTTCGTAGATTTTCATTGGTTGCAAGAGATAAAAAGGCGCGAAAAAATGTGGAGAAGATTCGACGACTTTCTTTGAGGCGTTGCCAAAATAGCGAACTCGAGTACAGACGACGATTTCAAGGGCTTTATGAATAAAGACATTTGAGAGGATTTCGATTCAGATATTTCGGTTTCAGATGTTAGCAGTGACATGGAAGAGTCTTCCGACAAAGAGGAATTAACTTTAGGTCAAATACGCTCCAGAATTAACGGGAGACGCGAACCTGAACTATCGGAAACTGTACTGATAACAACAACAACAATTTTACTCAAATCGAGAGATACACTGTTCTAAAAAAGTGATTAATCTTATGTTTATACGCTTCACAGAGCAAAAATACCAACTGCCACCGAATATCTGATGGTGGAATTATCCAAAAATCATATAACAAAAACTTCGAATTTTTAGTGCAAAATTGTATTTCTGCTGTGGCCTGCTGAGGACCAGGCGGTGATCAGGGTTGCAGTAGTGAGGGCTGTATGGTGGTAGCGAATGAGTTAAATTTACCAGCAGAAAACCTCCACCTCCACAGCCATGCAATTTGACCTGAATGTGAACACTGCTTGATGGACTCTTGTGTTGTATTTACAGGATACAGATTCCAACCCTGACATTTCTCAGAGGAAGGGCTCAGCAAATCGAGGTGGCAGCCAAGGTGTCCATCATGCTCGCGAATTCTCACGGGGGAGGGATCTGAACAAAGCACAGGCAGCTGGGAAATCTCGTGATGCAAGTTCTAGCAGTGTGGCCTCTAACCGCTCAGTAAACGCTCACACGCGATCTCCCATGAACAATAATAGCCATCCACATCATCATCATCATCCTCCTCACAATCAACATCAGCAGCAGAATCCTCACAATGGCCACCCCCATCATCCTCATCATGGCCAGATGAATGGTTCCCATCCCCCTGGTCAGACCCCACCCCGACCTCTCAGCCACCAGTCTAGTCTCCCCAATCCACCTCACCCCCACAGCCGTCAGCCGGTCGCCCATAACCACAACAACAACAGCAATAACGCGCCTACCCCCGTGGCACATCAGCCCACCGCATACTACCACGAGCCCCGGGGTAACCCGGGCACCAACAACAAGTTTCAAGGGGGGCCAAATGGGCACAGTAAGACATACCATGGACAGCACCACAGTGGCAGCAATACGAACAGTGGTGGTGGACACCACAGTAAGGTGTTCAGTCGCTCCAGCTCAAAACGACGGAGGAACAGCACACCACGCAACAACCGTGATTCTCAGAACAGCCACATGTTTGCTGCTTCGAGGTAACGACACAGTGATGTGGGCAGAGTGACCCACCAAGTGACACTCGTGTCAGGCCTGTATGTACTGCTCACTGGGGGCCCAGGAGGCTGTGACACTCACCTGTCCCCACCCCTGCCCCCTCAGTGTGCTGACTGCTCTGTTTAACCCAGAGGCTGCAGGCTGTGTTTGGGCCTGAACTTCACCCCCATCTTCACCTGGTCTACCATGGCTGTATATATTTGTAATGACAAGTGTGATAGGCGTGAATGAGAACTGGCGTATGTGAATGAAAAGACATCCCGTGCCTCAGAGCTTTTATTACTGTTTGGGGGATGGAGGAAGACAGTGCATATTCCCAGCATAAATAATTCACCATACGAAAAGACATCTAGCAAAATAAAGGGCATAAAGTGATTAATTGTGCATATCATAACAGTATTGAGATTATTTAGCATAAAGCAGGACCTGGTCGTGTAATCAAGTGGTAACATATTTGCCCACCTTTCCTCTGTTTCTAGTGTTTTTTTTTTTTTTTTTTTTTTTTTTTGGTTATGATAACTGCTTTTAATTTCTCCTGTTATGTTTATTTTAGTCCAGATATGTATCATTATCTTTTATATGGATTGTTTTTTTCTTTGTTTTAATTCCTTGGTGGCTGCACAAACATTCCAGGTTTTCTATTTGTTGATACACATGTCGAGGAGCACTTGTTGAGTGTGCATTATGGGAATAATGACTGCTTCCACTGGCCAGGCTCTCCTTTAATTCATAGTGCAAGGGAGGTAACTTGTGCATAACCTGTATTTCGAACCACATTTAAAGCGTGCGAGTGTGTCTCCCTAGAGGGCCACTGTACTACAGTGGCTCCTTTGTCAGCATCATTCCATAACAACACTGCAGTGAGCACATCACTGCCTGTGTTGTTGTTTCGTTAAATATTATCTGATCAACAAAACCCTCCATGCCTGATCAATCCTGAAATCAAGATGCCTGGCCAGAAAATCATTTCTTCTTTTCTTCTCTAAGTGTTAAATCAAAAGTATATAGGTGCTTAGATGAGTTATTTTTGTAGAAGTGTCATATTTAGCTTTAAGTGCTACACATGTGATGCAACATTCTCTTCCTACGCCAAGCTACATTTACTGTTATTAATAAATACTGGTGGCTTATTTCAGTTGTGGGATGTCTACAAACTTACCAAAGAGTTTTCTAGCCTTTGATTTGTAAGATGAAAGGTTTTTTTTTTTCGTAAAAGATGCGATATATCGGTGAGTATGTAACCAGTCATTTTTGTCATTAGGCTGTGTGTAGAAAGCATTATACCTCAGGAATCTTTGCATTATTTCTTTGCAGTGTCATTGAGATAAACAAGCCGCAGATGGTTTGGCATGGCCTGTTTTTTTGCGTCCAAAGAATTGCACAAAAGTCCTCCATTATTTGCTTACACTCTTGTTACTGAGATTTATTTCCGACTCGTCCATGTTGGTAAATTTGAATTTAGTCCTTGTCTTAATAGAGCTTCTCACAGCAATTCCGGCTTTCAGTGGCACACCTTGCCACTTGCCATGGGACAGCAGTGTTTGACTTTACATTACTGGTGAGGAAAACATCATGTGGCACACTGTGAGTGATCACATTTAGCCCTGGATATCATAGCTATGTCACATGGACATAAACCATGTAGCGTTTTTGTGTTATGGATGTCTCACAGTGTCTCAACTCATTGCAAACGGGTCATTATGCTTTATTAAGTGTTTTGCCTTATATGGTGCTCTGTACACATTTGTGCCTCCTTGAAGCTTTGTTCATGGACTCAAGTACATGTACCATTTAGCCGTGATCCTTTTCTCCTCTGCTCTGACTTAAACCTGGGAGAGGGCAGGGGTAGGGTGATTGGGGTGGGGATGTCTGCACATCTCTGTAGGCCTTACTGGTGCATGCTCTGTAACTGACACCTTGCAATGGCACTCGTGGACTCGCAGCTCGGAGGTGTTGGCTGAAAAAGCGTACAGTATACACCCAGAAATGGAACTCCCCTACCCCCATGCCTGTGGCATTTTCTCTGTCACTCCAAAAGACCATCACCAGATGACCAAGGTATAGATGGTATTTGACATATTTTCCTATTTGAGATTCATGGATGCACCTACAAATGGCTTGCCATTTATTTTGTGTTGTTGCTTGCTGTTTTCATGAGATTTTCAGCAACGTTGTATGGGGATGACCTCTTTCAAAGTGAATAATGTTGTGCAAGGTTACACATTTCTCTACATTGAGAAGATTGTCACTTCTGGACATTCACCTGAGTCGTGTATTTGAACATAGAATAAATACTCTACAAGTATGTAAGTGGATGTTGTAAGGGGCCTTTGCTCATAGTCGTCTCCATACCATATCCTTTACCACTTGATAACCTCTCTGCTATGCAGCATTATATGTTATTTTTGGATGTCCCCTCTTTTCCCCCCTTGGTCATGCCCATACTTAACTGCTGCTGGCAAGAATATTGTTGTTTGCCTTGTTATGATACTGAATATGTTGTTATATTTATCTCTGTATATGTGGAGTATACATAATCATGTATGTTTGAAGGACACTAGGTATTGGAAGAGGTTATTTTGTGCAAAAACTATGGGAAGGTTGTTAGGATCACTTCGCTGGAAGTTGTGTTGCCAGACGGTTGTTCAGAAGTAAAATCCACCAAGGTAAATAAAAAAAATGAAATTGGTACATGTAATGGGAAAAAAACATGGAAAAAAAAATTTGTCACCTTACTACATGTATGTTTTAACTCAATCAAAATGAATTTCCTCCACAATGATCATTTACATGTGCATCAACTTTTAAAATCAACTGTTGCCATTTTTTTATTTTGGACTTCATTCTGTTTCATATCAGTGTGAATGTTATTGTTTTTTGGTAAAACTAAAAAATGATAAAAATGGTTGATCAGGCTTTGTTATGGTGAGTCAGTTTCAAACTGACAAATTTTTATTGCATTTTATATAATCACCCAACATGAATGGCATTTTACGGAAATTGCATGGTAAAGTCGCATGTTGAAAAGGCATGCAAATCTGAAATAAATGTCACAGTGGCTCAGATTACTCCTATTAAAACAGCCAACCAAATATTTTATATTATGACACCGTTGAGTAATTAATCATGCAGAAAATTTCATGTGTCTGCTGTAACAAAATCCTGCGCTGTAATTAAAGGATTAAATTCTGAATTTTTGTTCCATTGTTAGAAAGCAGGTTTTGCCCTATTTTTGTGAAGAGGTTTTCTCTTGAGTTAAGTATTGGCAGCGCCTGGGCCTTTTAATGCAAATACTCTTTTGTACCTCTGAACAGAGGACAGGATTTATTGTGCAAAAGAAGAACAATGTTTTAACCAAGTGAAGAAGGTTTTTTTTTTTTTTTCACTCTACTGGCCTCCTGCTATCAGATGTATACGAGATTTGTTTTCTTTGCAGAGAATGATTGTATCTCATATTCAATGAAGATTTAGCGAAAAGTAGATAATTCTGTGTAGAGAAATTACTTTTGTACTGTGTTAATAAATATGCAATCTACTACTACTGTGTACAAATGAGGAGATGTGTGATTGGTTGATGTCATTAGCCACTCAGAAGTGAAGTTGGTTGGTCAGAAATTTGAGGCTAATTCCAGTGTGACTTTAGGTTCGGCTTCCTAACAACTGTAAATTAGCATTGACAGTGCTTAGTTGTAACAAGACTATTGTATTATATGTACAGATCAAAATCAGTACTTACTTCTTTTTTTTTCTTTTTCTGTTAAGATTTGCAAAGTCTGAGTGTCAGGAGATTGTGTCCGGAGTGTATTGAGAGAAAGAGGTAAAGGCTTCACACTTCCACCGTGCTTCTTTGTTTTAATGAGGTTGAGGTTGACAGTGTGCAGGAGTTATCACCCCTGTGTGTGTTTGTGCGTGTGTTTCGCATAATTTCTCGTTGCTCAGGAAAGACTTTATTACAGTTATCAGTCCAGCCGTTTTATTTTCAATTGTTGATGTACCGGTATTGCAAAGATAACTCACCAAGGGAACTGATCCATGTTATTTGTCATTGGTGTTAACATTGGGTCAGATATCACACGCCTTGAAGGTCGCAGGTTCTGTGTACTTACACAAGGCGGTCCAGCGAAACTGCTGGCAAGTTTCCTGGATGTTATGGTCTTTTTTTTTTTTTTTCATCATTGGAAAAATTATGCTGTCTTGCATGTGATACAATTGGAACCAGTTTCCTAATGGAACACGTGTCCAATGCAAAATGTAACTATGTTTCATCTGGCGTTGCCATACACTGGCCATGGTGGCAAGTTTTAGTGGCCTACCACTTTGTCCATCTAGTGTATAGCATTGCCACACACTGTTCGTTTTGACCAGTTTTAGTGGCGTTAGCCTTGTCTATCCATTGTGAGATGTGCTAGAAGGCTTGTTTTTATTGGCCCTCAGTTACCCGTGGTGAGGAAAATATCTGCAAAGATAGTTTATAAGGACATAAAGTTGGCCGCTAAATTTTGCTCCATTCAAGCTACAGACGTGTCTGGGCTGAGGTGAACTTTTATACGGTTTTAAAGAGAGATTTGTGGTTAATTCTAGCCATTTTACGCAAGTCTTATTTAGTGCATGGGAACGTGAAGTGTTTCCAAGTATTGTTGGGCAACTTGTCCTCTCTGGCATTCAAATGAATTGACAGGGTGTAAATCTCTCATTTTATTGTGATAAAACATTGCCCATTGTATTAGGAATGATGTAGAAAACTTTTAAAGAAATAAAGATTACTTGCTTAAAAGAGATGTCATTTGTTTTCATTTACATGACCACAGCTTAGTTTTGCATGCGTGCAAAAATAAATCCGGCATACTGACAATGACTCCGTTACCTTAGTACATGTAGTTGTATGTTATATATGACATACTGTCTGATTTGTACACCTCTCTACAGAAGGAAGTCTATAAAGGAATTTGGCAGTTCAGTCCCATCCATCACCTTTTCTGCTGTGGAAAATCACATGCTGTCTGATTTGTCCCCCATCTGGTTGCACGTTGTATATGCCATACTGTCTGCTTTGTCCCCATCTGGTTGTATGTTGTATATGACATACTGTCTGATTTGTCCCCATCTGGTTGTATGTTGTATATGACATACTATCTGATTTGTCCCGACCGCCCGGATAGCACAGTTGGTAGAGCGTCCGCTTCGGGACCGGTAGATCCAGGATCAATCCTTGGTTGAGTCACACCTAAGACTTTAAAAGAGGAAGTTGTAACTTCCTCGCTTGGTGTTCAGTATGAAGGGGATAGTGCAACGACTGGTTGACCCGTATCAGTATAATGGCTCGGGCGGGGCGGCTTACTTGCCTTCGGTAAGTCGTCTCAGTGATGCAGCACTAAATAAAAGAGCGGTGGAAATCCATCCTGCAACAAGGAGGCACATTACACGTGCATGCACCCTAATGATTCCTTCATCGTCATATGACTGAAAAATTGTTGAGTACGACGTTAAACCCCAAGCACTCACTCACTCTGATTTGTCCCCATCTGGTTGTATGTTGTATATGACATACTATCTGATTTGTCCCCATCTGGTTGTCTATTGTGGAAAATGACATACTGTCTATTTGTCCCCATCTGGTTGTATGTTGTATATGACATACTATCTGATTTGTCCCCATCTGGTTGTCTATTGTGGAAAATGACATAGTCTATTTGTCCCCATCTGGTTGTATGTTGTATATGACATACTATCTGATTTGTCCCCATCTGGTTGTCTATTGTGGAAAATGACATACTGTCTATTTGTCCCCATCTGGTTGTATGTTGTATATGACATACTATCTGATTTGTCCCATCTGGTTGTCTATTCGTGGAAAATGACATACTGTCTATTTGTCCCCATCTGGTTGTATGTTGTATATGACATACTATCTGATTTGTCCCCATCTGGTTGTCTATTGTGGAAAATGACATACTGTCTATTTGTCCCCATCTGGTTGTATGTTGTATATGACATACTATCTGATTTGTCCCCATCTGGTTGTCTATTGTGGAAAATGACATACTGTCTATTTGTCCCCATCTGGTTGTATGTTGTATATGACATACTATCTGATTTGTCCCCATCTGGTTGTCTATTGTGGAAAATGACATACTGTCTATTTGTCCCCATCTGGTTGTATGTTGTATATGACATACTATGAAAATGTCGTTCAGAGCGTGAGGCTATAATGCTGCCATTCATATCTGCCTCTATTCTCTGCTCACTGACTGATTCACAAGCTACAGCTGAGCAGATGTAGGCTATGATGTCATTCACAGCTGTCTGCATGCCCCATAGGCTGGATATTTAACGGATTGACCAGGAACATGGAGGTGGGTTTAGATACCTTTCACACCTATAGACGGGAGCTTGGACCTTATGTCACCCAGGAAACCACAGGTGAAAGGATTTAATTATTTTATTTAATGGTTTAATGCCATGATCAAGAATTTTTCCCTTTCATCGGATAGTGGTCAGTTCAAGTAATGGAGTTCAATTGGCATCTTACTGACAAACTTTCCCTATGCATGTTTGATGTAAACATACAAACCTTTAAAAGTCCCTTTCCAAGCTGGGATTAAACTTGCACATTATGTGTCCTTGAAATTCAGCAGAAATGTCATGTCTTGTCAAGTTAATGCACCACAGTTAGTCATAGACTAAGGAAAAAACCAGGAAAGGTGATGGAGGTATTTAGTAAAAGTTTATTCATCAAGGCCTTTTCTCATCATGGCTTTGAGCTTACTTCAGACAAAGCCTTCACTTCCACCCATAATATCCCAAGTGGTTTACAAGAAATTCTATATCATAAATACTTATGCACAATTAAAGCAGAGAATGGAAAATGCCTGATGCCGTGTACACATATTACACAAGCACCTTGTAGGGCTGTAATTACATCTTACCAGGACTCGGCTTTAGCCAATAAGGATGTACCATATACATGCATTAAGCGTTTTCCTTCATGTGTCTGTACAATATGTATGATCACTTTACAAAAACGATGAGAAAAACAAAAAAAAAAAAAAGAATGTCAAATGCTCATGCCCTTTAATGGATTTGAAAGAAACTGGTTATTTTGTGTCAAACTGATTTTGGCATTTTTAGCATTAAACCAATGTAGTTGAGAGGTCATGTATGAAATCAGAAAAGATCTAAATGAAATGTATTTGACATGAAATGAAAATGCCCCATTTTAATCAGTTCATCCTGTGTAGCTGGCTCCAATCACCAGGGATATTTCAGGTTGTTGGCACAGATTTCCATCAATCACATCATCTGTACCACAATGTCTGTACCACATTCTACAATCCTTAACCATTACGGTATTACATAAAATATCATGATAAGCCTATTGCTCCTGCAAAATGCTTGTCAGATGTTTTAAAAAGTCTATTTACAAACGTGATGTTTTTGGGGACAAGAATCAGTGATATGCCATTTGCCTATGACCCACAACATCTCCCACTGTTACTTTATGCCCTTATGTCCGTCTTCGATGAGAGCAAATGTGATGTCATGACATCTCAGCAAAACTGAACATCAATACTAACCAGTGTGCCGCAGACAATATGTAAAGAACGCCTGGCAGCAGTGTTCACTTTCACTTTCAGAAATGTATCATTCTCAAGGTTTACAAACAGATCGTTATCTCGGAATCTGACACCACTCAAAAAGATTTCTCACAATTTCCACTAGGTGCCTTTGTGATCAATTTGCATTCAATCTGAAATCTGACCCTTGTATAGCAACAAGGGCTTCGAGTGGTGTGCTACATAGACTATGCACTAGTAAGAATAACAATGCTGAGATCTTCAAACAGATATGAAAGTATTGGCAACGTTTGAGATTTTTTTATTTTCTTGCTTATATATAATGCTTATAACCTACCTTAACTGTTTTAAGGAGGGTTATAGAACAGAAATGATGTCCCTGCTATGGGTGTTTAGTGACACTTTTACAGACTCTAGGGTGGACAAGGTTTACACCCCATATAAACCTCATTTAAGAACCGTGTCCACATTTTTGATGTAGAACTGTCGTAAGACATACATCGCATGAACATTATTCCTTTCTCAGTCACTAGAATGTGAACTACAATAGGAAAAAAATCTAAAGAAATTTAGTCTCCTATTTATGGTATGAACAGCAAGAATCTTACACATGCATAACATATACACATATAGTATACCGACCTTGGGCAGAAACTGGGACACTTCTCTATTCCTATACAGATCCAGTTACATGGCAGACATTCTTTTTGAACACTCGCGTCACCATAGGCATACAGGCGTGGGTATGCACCTCACAGGTGGAATTTACAGTCTTAAATCCTTTCACTGAACTTATTTTCACAAAGAAGAATTATGAAGAAGTTCGGTGTTCCTTCCTACATGCATGTGAAAACATTCTGGCATGTTTGCATGCATGCTAATCCTGTCCTCCTGTTCAGTAAAATGTTACAATATGTGTTCATTCTTCTAGTTATTGAAATTGTTAACAACCACTACATTTTGAAGTCAGCAGTACCTACGCATCGATTCAAGTAACTTGTCAATGTTTTGAAGAACAAAAAAAAGAAAAAAGAAGTAAACAAAAAACTAAAACATAATCTTGATGGTATTGAAACGTGATAGCTTTACAATTTAACATGATTACAATGTACTATAAGGGAGTAAGCTCTCAACTAGAGGCAAACCAAAATAATACAACAACCTTGCATCTCAAATCTGCACCATGAATCCAATCTACATGTAACTTCCAGCTGGCTAGTCTACATATACATGTAGTCTTGAGCACTCCTAGCTCCAAGGAAGAAATCTCTGGAGCATTGTATTGTCTACATAATTACCCTTAGATTTCCAATCCTGAGAAAGTAAGAACTGACAATTTATAATATTTCCTGTGTGAACAAATATGTCGTATGGACAATACATCTAGTAGGATTTCCGATACACAACACGGATAATAACTGCCACTAACAGAAACAGATACTCACAAAAAAGGTAGGTGCATTACACAATTACAAAGATTGGAAACTGAACATTTTCCAGGTGAGCTCTCATAGTACATGATGTGAAAGTTGATTTGGATATGGTGTATTTTGGTTACACGACAATAAACCCTCAACTTTGAGTGTCATATTTATCTGATCTAAATGTCCTAGGAAAAAATTGTGTGATCTGAAGGCTTCAATAAAAACAGGATTATCTAATTATCATCAAACAATAAATCTGAGGACTAATCCCATCATCTTCATTACTTTTAATTAGATAAAATGGTTTATCGATAAGACTGAGGCATCTGAGGAAGGAATTGACACACAGACACATTTTACATGTGACATGACCAGTGAAATGTATGGAAACATTGTTGAACGCAAATTTCTAATTAGACACCATCAAGATTCACATGTATGTTATGCAAAACTGAAACCTGCAAGGTATTGAGGTGTCAACTGGAAAGAATCCTACTAAATTCTGAATAGTTGATTGCACTCTTTTTTGTCATGAAAGAAATTTCTTGTTTCTGGCAAAGGCTAGTACCGTAATTCCTCCACCTTTTCACAAGTCTGCAAGGTGTTTATTCAAGCATATTCTGAAGGCATTATTCTGTGATAAAATTATACATAAAACTGGCCAATTCAACCAACATTCAAATTCATATTCTTTATTCTGATTCAACAAAAGCCAAAAGCAGGAATTCATGTAATATATCTGCATGTTGTCCAACCCATTTTCACTCTTTCTGAATTTTAGAAATGTATGGCAAAAAAAAAAAAGTATTATGATATTTATATAAATACAGATTTGAATGGAGTGCAGGATGTGCATCCAAAATGGTGGGGAAAAAAACATAAAATAAACCACAGAAATAAATCCAAGTCTTAAGAAAAGAGCTTTGAGGATCACTAGCGCAGTCCAATATGATTAGCTGCTCTTATCCCACCTTAATCACATAATACATAGCACACAGATACCATATACTATATACAATCTTCCTAACAATTTCAAATTTTTATCAGGGACATTAATACGAAAACAGGAGTTTGATGACCATTGCTGGAATGATAAATGACCTTGTTCTAAACATGTCAGCCATTCACATAACATGGTGTGAAACATGTGCAGAAATAGAATTTAAGAAACCTGGATTTAAGAAATGTGGACTTAACCATTTTTAGTAAAATTATAATGATAATGAAAGGATTATAATGATCTTTAATGGAATAAACAGAGACTATCAACATACCAGCTTTATTTCTTTATTCTATGTTATCTTTATAGTCATATACAAGTATATATAGTCTTTATGTACTTAATCCATGCATACTTGAACTCATCTTTATTGGACATACAAGTTTTTCAAGACAGTTTCTTTCTGCTAGTAACCTTGAACAGTTTAGTTGCACAGATTTGCACATGAGCCCTGGGCAAAACCATCCAGATACATACTTGTAACTGCACAGCCATTATTAATTACTTGGACTAAACTCATTGAAGTTTATGCATTGCCCAAACAAAAAACTCTTCAGTGTGCTAAAAATTGCTTTTAGCTGACTTAAATACAAAATGTACATGCAATAAAAATGCCTTGTAACAGTCTTCAAGACTGGTTCTTGCACATTATGCAAATAAGTTCCATCTGAATTTCTTTATACAGCATGTTTTCAAAACAGAAAATTCCAACCACAGCAAAGCAGTTTCATCATAACCATCCAGCAAGCATCACCATACAAAATTTAAGCCTACTAAAGAAGATCCAGCTGGAGAGTTAGGGATGAACACTTGCACACATGCCACTGGAATGAACCAAAGACGATCATCATTATCTTTGTGGAGAGTTGACTATTGTAACAACACTGGGTGCCGAGTGTTTCTGTAAAATCATCTCGGAAAAGTCCTCTTTGTAGCTGACGAACACAGCTAGCTGATTCACATTGAATATACCTGGCTTGGGAAAACAGGCAGAGAGTCTGAGCTCAGTTGTCTCCCTTGGTTCTAACCTCTTCTCTTTGACCGTTCCACCGGCCCAGGAGAAGTAGTTACTGTTAATACCAGGTAAGTGATAGAAGGGGCTGCTGGTCATCGGTGAACCCGCCTCTGTCTGTAATCTGTGGACAGAGCAAAAACCACAGCCATCATGGAGTTCTCTGGGTATAAGGTTGACACACAACCATAAAAAAGAAAGTTTCTCTTGTGTCAACTAATACATATTAAACATTGTCACAATACTGCAGTTTTTGTCAAGGATGCTAAAATTTTTACCCCTGATCATTCAAAGATTACAAGAACAGCAAAAGTAGGAAGGGTGGAGGGGGTTGGGGTGGATTGTAGCTACACAGAAGCAAATATACTGCCGCATCAATTTGAACCCATGGTGGATAACGTTGAAGTTCCGATTTATGGCACTGACATCTCTGGCCAGACTTCAGATTCCGAGTTTTCAGACTGAATTTATGTTCAGGCATTTTCAACTGCACTATAAATATTTACTGGTATTATTATCTGAAGATTTCTGTTCCATCTGTTCAACTCACAATAAATATCATTATATTCCCCAAGGGGTTCTAAGTTCATATCTATATTCGATGACATCTGCGGGTACATTTTATAATTATCGGCATTCTGAATAGGCTATGGCTGTAGGGGCATATAATCGAGAACTAACCATCAAAACAGCCATAAAAAAAGAGAAAATAACACAGTGATGTTTCATTCAGCATAATTAGACAGAGCATATTCAAAGCATGATTGACCAAGTCTGTTAAACTCTTTATGCATTTGACATTTTAAAACACTGATAATATCCAATTCCTTGTGTTTCTTTAATCTCACTCCCTCTCCATAAGATGCTACCCACTGCTGCACATACCTTTCTCTCGCCTTGGTTGTATCTATCAGAACATTAACCGCTACACCTGAACAGTTCTGGACAATCATCGTAACTGGTACAAAACACAGCCTGAAACACCGAGAAACACACACATCAGCTACAACATATAACAGGGTACATACAAAGTACAGCATTTGTACAAAACAGGATCTTCACGTTAGGCTACACCAATTTTATTTGTTTCACAGACAGAGTAAATTCTTTTTCAATGTCAGAGGAAAGTATACAAAAAAAAAAATTCTGAAGATCATTTAACCTCGTCAATTTCTCCTGTTGACATTCATGTATTTATTCGGAAAGCCTTGAAAAACAGGAAATCATAAAACATCAAGATCAGACAAAATATAATAATTAATTCTCATTTTTTAATTTTATTCCATTTTTTGTTGTTTTATTCTTGGTTGGAAAGGCATTAGAATATTTGAATTCTATGGTGAGCTTACCATGAGCCATACTGACGGTATCTAGGAACTCTGACATCACATCACCTTTTTTTCCTGATGTTCACCAGAAGGACGGAATTTCTGAGAACATTATTTCAGCAATCTTTTTCTCATGGGTAAAAAAGAGTTATAACAACATTCCGTGTCATGATTAGAGTGGGAAAAACTTCCTGTGATGCCAAAGTTCCTAAACTCTGATTGTGTGGTCCAAAAAGCCCACACTAGAATTCGAATATTTGAATGCATTTAACTCTCTTCAAAGAAATGTAAAAAAAATTGGAAGTATATTTATGCATAGTTCTAAGTGCTCTATTTAGTGATGTTTAATTCGATTTATAGCAGTCTTTTCCTTTAAAAAATAGTTCTGAATGGCTGTTCAGCTGAAGTATGCATTTGTGTTTTATCTGGCACAGATGAAATGAGAGAGGATTAGCGTAATACAGCACTTCACATAGCAGATTTACACACTCTCCCTTGCCTTGATACTTTGACTTAAACGTGACTTACTTGGTCATCCTTACTCACCTGGCACTGCTGATAACCAATCACCTGGCCTTGTTAACTATGACTCATCTGACTTTATTGACTTTTGACTCGTCTGATCTTGTTAATTTTGACTCAATAGGCATTGTTGGCTCCCGTGACACTGTTGACTATGACACGTTGACTTTGATGCATCTGACACTGTTAAGTCACTTAGCAACGCTGACAAGTCCAAGTCTGGCTGTCTAGGACTCCCCAAGCTTTGTTGCCTAGGACTCACCAACCCTCGTTCAATAGAACTCACCAAGCATAGGTGACTAGGACTCACTATACCTGGCTGACTAGGACTCCCTCAGCTTTGCTGACTAGGACTCGCCAAGCCTTGTTGGCCAGGACTCACCAAACCATGTTGACTAGGACTCACCAAGCCTTGTTGGCTAGGACTCACCAAGCCATGTTGACTATGACTCACCAAGCCATGTTGACTAAGACTCACCCAACCTTGTTCGCTAGGACTAACCAAGCTTTGCTGACTAGGACTCACCAAGCCTTGTTGGCTAGGTCTCACCAAGCCATGTTGGCTAGGACTCACCAAGCATAGGTGACTAGAACTCACTAAACCTGGCTGACTAGGACTCCCTCAGCTTTATTGAGTAGGACTCACCAAGCCTTGTTGACTATTACTTATCTGATCATGTATACAATCACTCACCTGGTCTTACTGAAGTCATGCTGTATCTGTGCAGTATGGTCAAAGCTGTAGTGAGTAAGCTGGGTGGTGACTTCAGAGCTGGGTTTGGGGGTTGGGGGTGGCTCCACATCCCGGATCAGCTTGACAGGGGGCAATTCTGGTGTGGTCTACAAAGGAATACAAAGGGGCTCAAATATATATATATATACATATATATATATATATATATATATATATATATATATATATATATATATATAAACATATTCTGGGTTTGTTTCAATTATTATTATTTGGTGTGAATATCTCTTGTACTTTACTTAGAGGCCACTGGAGTGTTTTAATCGTATAAGTGTGCATTATTTGACATAGTGTCTCTACTGACCTTCTGTAATGGGTAAGAGGTTACTGGGTTGTTGATTTTGTCTACCATCACATGGTGCTGCCCAACAAGTGACTGTACCCCACCCTCCGGACTAGACAGGATGGCCTGAAGATAGCAGTGAGCAGCACTGAGCAATCTTATTAACACTGTTTACGCTGAACATACACATTGGAAACATTTGTTCTGAATTTGACTTGAGAATACATATTCCAAAACAAAACATACTCACTTCATTCCAATTATCGAAAAAGTGCAAAACAGTAAATCCTGAATCTCCATTTCATTTTACAAAACAGGTTTCACCTTTTTTGACAAATTAAGACAATACAAAAAGTTGTATGCACTTGATACCAGTGAGCTCTAGACTGAAGGTTTACCTTCCACAGGATGATGAGAGTCAGATCGACCTTGATAGCAGTGTCAAGCTCTCTGAACAGCTCGCTGCTCTGAGGGGTATAGTACGACACAGCAGAACTGGTCTGCAGTACACTGTTCCCCCTATCCGGTGGGAATAAGCGGAAGTAGAAGTCAGAACAGGGTGTGGCCGAACTGTTTATCTGAAATATTAAAAGTAATAAGGCATTTACTGTTTACTCATGGTTAAATGTCACTTTTAATATTATTTTTATCATAATATAAGTGGCAAAGATATCAACTTGATATCAGAACCAAGTTGATGATGGTGAAAAGTATGCATGGTGATGGTGACAAGCATGAATAGTGATGATGACAAGCACGAATGGTGATGGTGACAAGCAGGTATGGTGATGGTGACAAGCAGGTATGGTGATGGTGACAAGCACGAATGATGATGTGACAATCACAAATGATGATGTGACAAGCATGAATGGTGATAGTGACAAGCACGCATGGTGTTGGTGAGAAGCATGAATGGTGTTGGTGAGAAGCATGAATGGTATTGCTGACAAGCATGAATGGTGATGGTGACAAGTAAGCATGGTGATGATGTCAAGCACAAATGGTGACAGTGACAAGCACAAATGGTGACAGTGACAAGCACAAATTTGTTCACTAAACACAGTACATGTACACTGTAGATCAGGGGCCCGTTTTACATAGCAGTCACAAATTATAGGCCCCAAGTGTCTGACCATACACAGAAGGCGGCTTAATTTTCCCACCATAATTTGTCGACCCTTTCAATCACCTGAGCAGTACTCAGGTTCAGAATGCTCTAGGGTAAGTTGACAAAACAAGGTATTGGAGCCGTGGGGGACTGTGATCGTATGAATTGAATAGCACATCGCAGGTGGCTGATACTTCTTACCTCAGAAACTGCCCACCCAGTGTCTTTACACTGACTGTTAATTCCGAAAATATATACTTATTTATTTATTTATTTGATTGGTGTTTTACGCCGTACTCAAGAATATTTCACTTATGTGACGGCGGCCAGCATTACGGTGGGTGGAAACCTACGACCATCCGCAGGTTGCTGACAGACCTTCCCATGTACAACCGGAGAGGAAGCCAGCATGAGCTGGACTTGAACTCACAGCGACCGCATTGGTGAGAGATTCCTGGGTCATAACGCTGCGCTAACCAACTGAGCCACTGAGGCCCCCCGAAAATATATAAAGTCAGTGCAGACTGTACATTTCAACTGGCCCACAATGTGTATGCACACTCGTCAGAGAAGGGGCAGTGAGGGGTCAGTCTTAGTCAACACACATGACAGAAATGTAAGGCCCTTTGCTCAGGCGATTTCCCAACAATAATTAGTCCACTACAGACAATGACCAACCACGCCACAGTTAGCCTATTCCACAACTTAATTTATTCTTTAAGTTTATCTGTTAGAGTCTGTGCAGCAAGCCAACAACACAAGCTTTATTCTACATACCTCATCCTGACCAAATGTCACATTACTGAAGATCACAGGATTCCACTTTAGCTCATCTGTAACAGAAACATATCCTGGTTTATATAAGAATAACCTCAACATCTGGAGGCTTTATTTGAATACATATGTTACTAGAAAGGTATCTTGAAATCTTCGGTGTGAGCAGTTCCTTGTTACATGAACTCATAATGGTGTGGTGGAGTGGGGGTGTGGTGGAATGTGTGTACTGAGTGTACTCAAACGTGACCTTGTCAAATAGAACTAATGCAAGATGTTCACTCCAAGCATGTTCTGAGAAATTATTTTGTGCAGACAAAGTACATTAGTCATCAAAGTCAAAATAAAAGGTGCATAAATTTCACTGAAAATTGCCTTTCAATATACAGAGTAAAACCTACCTTCCTCTGCTGGGCTACATCTAACTCCTCGTAAACAAAGGTGCACCGTTTCTTTGTTTTTCACGCTAATATCTGAAACAGCAAAGCATTCATTTATAAACCAGTTTGGACAAAAAGCCATTCACAGTTATACTCAAGGTTTTTTAAAACAGCCAATTACCACATACAAGGAACCCCACATCCTAACACTTTCTATGGCATTTGTTTTTATGGGTAGAGCAAAGTGGAGTGCTCATCAAGATTAGACAATTCAGTGACAAACTTTACCATAAGAGACAAGCAGATATATACAACAAATTGGTGGAAGATAAGTGGCTTTCAGTGAATGTAAAACACGTCATAAACTGCTTAAACCCTGGCCCCATTTGATCAGTGAGGCACAGGGAATCTGATCAGTGAGGCACAGGGAATCTGATCAGTGAGACACAGGGAATCTGATCAGTGAGACACAGGGAATCTGATCAGTGAGACACAGGGAATCTGATCAGTGAGGCACAGGGAATCTGATCAGTGAGACACAGGGAATCTGATCAGTGAGACACAGGGAATCTGATCAGTGAGGCACAGGGAATCTGATCAGTGAGGCACAGGGAATCTGATCAGTGAGACACAGGGAATCTATCACTCACTGTTCAAAGAGTGCACGGAACCTGTAACTTGTGTCTCCTAGCAACTGAATGACATTTGAAAAAAACATTTTATCAAAACAAGTTCTAATCACTGCGAACCTTTCCCCTTACCTGTCTGATGTGTTGTACTAAGATGTTGTACCATCCAGGAGGAGCTGGCACAAGTCACCTGACATATTTGTAATTCACCTAGAGGGGCATACGTGGCCTGTGAAATGTAAATTAAAAAAAAACAACAGATTTTGACTTTAGTCATTTACGGTAAATATCACATACATAGAGCATCAAGGATAGAACATCCCCTTTGTGCGAGCTGTCCACAGTTGGACAAAGAAAGTATTTTTTTCTGGTTGGATTTTTGACCATCTATTCAGAAATAGTAAGAATATATCTTCATACACACAAATGTAAATTACATGTACATATTCAAGTGCTTCCTAAGAATTTTGTCAATTGCTAACTGAAACTGTAACCCAGGACATCAATCAAAGCCCAAAACATAAATAATATAGGATAACACATATCAAGAATTCAACATATTTAACTGTATATGTGAATATGTTATTAGATACTGCTTTCAGAAGAAGGCATTATGATGATTTTTTCTCTCATCTTTTCCCTGAACATATCCACATGTAGGACACCTCAGTGAAAGCCATGTTTAATACTCTCACCAGATTCTCCAGCGCACATGATATGAGGCAGACATTTGATTGGTCAGCTGACGGCTCTCGCAGATGCGCATTGGCCCGCTGCGCCATTGCTTGGACACTCAATGACTCGGAAGTATAGAGGACAGCAGTGTGGCGCAAAATTCTATGCCTACAACAGTTTATAAAAACATCTTTACTTATTGAAGGTAACTCAATCAATTAACAGTGAAACTGTTCTTCCTCACAGCCTTCACACACTGAACAGTATACAGAAAAAAAGAGGATTTACTTCTGCATAACATCAAACACAAGTTAATGTTTTAACCTAGGTCTACAAGCAACACATTTTACTTTTTGTACAAATAAATTTACACAGTGAGACCTCATGTACAAAAAGAAAAGAAAGAAAAACGCTGCAAGAAAAAAAGCTGTGACAGCCTTAGCACTGTCCCAACCAACTTAAGAGACATGGCAACAGGGAGATAACCAAACTACCTTGTCTCTAAAGTTTCTGAAATTTCTCTTCTCGTAGATGGCTTTTTCAGCCAAATCCACAGTTGAAAAGAGACAAATAAAAGAAAGTTTCTATGTACCTGTACTTTGTTATCAAAGCAAACAATCACATGACAGTGCAGTGTAATGCTTTATAAAGTAAAACCACTATGAACTGTGGAAGAACAATCACGGGAGAGACAGGGGTTCACAGAAGTCGTCTGGACGAGTATTCGGTCCATGGATTGAATAAAAAAATCAATAACTGGTTATATTTATTTAATTCGCCGTTATTTTTTGAAAGAAGTATTAAAAATTTTACATAAACTCAATCTGAACATATCGAAATATCGAAGTTCAGTGAAGCAACCTGTTTGCTTAACAAGTTATCTCCCTTTTTATGGAAATCTTCATTACCCACTGCGCTGATTAGATTTAAGAAGGCAATTTTTGGAAGTGGATGGGGCATATGAAATCAAACATGACACATAGTAATCTTCTTTGGTCTCTGTCAAATCGGTCCTCATGAATAATTTGACCTACTTTAGTTTTCGATCGTTCTGTTTTCGACATTAGCATATAGTAGCGCGCGTGACTGCATTTCAGCACACACAATCTGACTGGTTTCCTCCCCAATGAAGCCAGGTGGCCTTAATATCTTCAGCTCCTTTCAAGGAGGGCACACAGTTTCGTTTTTAGGACTCTGGAGTTCAATAAATGGATAATAGCAGTGAAATTAAAACCTTCTCGCCAGATATAAAAATTTACTCCGACATCGATTTGCTACATGTATAAAAGTGTGTGTTTTCTTCAAAGATTGAATATAGAGAATTGTGTCAGACAGACTTAGCCACTCAGGCTGAGGAGATCCAGCCGTATTCATTGTGGAAAAAATGATAATTCATTGACACCTAAAGACTCAGTGTATTTAATCTCTCTAACTATGTAGCCCCTCTATTTAAAGTTAATACTCCATTGGGTAAATCACTACTTGTGGGTCTCATTACTTTTTATTCTGATCATCATTGATGGCTGATTTTCATGGTAAATTTCATGTGATATGAAAGTACTTTGTCAGTAAGTCAAATCAGACTTTGTTTCGAATTGCTTTTGTTGACTGAAATCTTTGTTTATTTTGACAAGTAAGGACAATATTTCAAGAGAATTTAGATAATTCACAGAGATTAGTTTCTAGTATATATGTAAGGTGTTGCATGATGTTTGATTTTCTCAAATGTTTTAGTTTTCTTTCAATTATTTTGGACATTTCCTTTTGAAGAATGAAAACCACATATTCCAGATGCCATAAATGCATGACTATTCTGTCTTGATTCATGACTACTGAATATTTTTTAAAGGTAATGTCAAGACCAGTTGTTAGTGTGAGTTTCAGTCAATCTAGACTGATGCTCGAGATTGTAAAGCTTTCTGAACAGGTCTTCACACTTCACTTCACTGGACTGGTATCCTGAAATACATGTAACAATAACTACAATGTATGCCTATTATCAGTTCGCTGTATCAACTAGGGGGCCATCTTGTGTTCATACATAGGCAGTGATAAGTACTTTAATCAATGAAGTATAGTAACATACAAAAAATATTCCATTTTAGTATCTCAAACGGTCGGTTGAAACAAAAAAAAATTTCAATTTCAGTTGAAAGAGACACTCAATTTCGCCTAGAAAGTGGTGGTCGGTACATGGAAAAATGACCCCTGCATCCTCTTATCTTAAGTATCAAACCAGGGTGGTACTACGATTTTTCACTTCAAGTTGTTAAACAGGACCTGTCACCCATATCTGCAAGGCAGCCATAATATCCCCTTGACAAATGCAGTGAGAAACTTACGCGTATAAACAAATTTGATGAAGACAGGACACACATGCATGCACAACTTCACCTTAATACATTAAGCACTTAAAACATTTACTTTAATGGTACAAAAACAAAAGAGACTTGAAAGTTGTGAATTTCGCACTTTATGATAGGTAATAAAATCCGCGCACAACATAGGAAGATTGCCTTCATCCTCAACCTCTTAATATCTGCATGAAATGTTTCTTGAGATACCATCCTTAACATTGATTCCACTCCATACCTTGTTTTTGCTGAACTCTCTACTGGCTCATAGTAAAACAGGAAGTCCACCTCATGTACTCCGCCTACTGACGCCCCTCGTATCCACATGGGCAGCACAATGGTACTCCCTGGAAGAAGAGTTCCATTTGGCAAAGGTATGTCTGATACTCTGCCCACACAGTTCTGTTCCATGACGGCACAGCCAGCTGAATTGTTTGAAACCTCGCTGGATCTATTGACATACTCATACACAGTTCTACTGTCCTGCAACTCACACTTGGAATGCTGGCCGAAGGTAAAGAATTCAGGGTTGCTACAGGCAACAGAAAGTTTGTGCATGGAACAAGATCCACAGTTGGACACCTCTAATGATGTCTGTCGTACCTCCCCACAGAGTAGAGTCTCTGGGAAATCACAGAAGTGAACCTGAAAAAAGATTTATTTATTTAAGTGCTTCATTTATTTCTTTATCATTATTTGAAGAAGCTAGACAAATCAAGGTCCAACAAGCTTTACAAATCTGAAATTGCGCTCTGGAATATTTTTTACTTAATTTGTGACTGTGGTCAAAGAAATAGATAAAAAGTCAGATCAAGCTATACCAAAATAACTTTCCCTTCCCTTTCACTGAAGCAAAAATTCTACCCTTCCATTCAAAGAACAAAGGCAACCCCAATACATGTTATCCATCTAAAGAGAAAGATGTCATGCTCAGTAAATGAAACATGGATGACAGCAACCATACTGGGTTACATACAATTGTGAAAATCAATCCCAATCAATCCTTCACTGACCTCAAGATACCATACAAGTATGAACCTGATAGTTGGATATATCCTATTCACAAGGAGATCTTTGATCTTTGACAGACACACAGACAGATGGACACATAATGTAGAGCATTCTCATGTTCCCTCTCCACATTCATGGCGGGGACAAGTATTTCCCCTGTAAGTCATTTCTGCCAATATTTACCTGAAGATGTGGCATCCTGGGCTGTATGACAAGGTCCAGCCTCCTATCAGGCCCGTACACCTTGCTTGTCTTCTCCTCCTTGCTGGCGTTCAGCCGCGGGCCTTGCACCTCTAACCTCTGCTTACCTCTTACAGACACCCCACTGATAAAGCTGGGCTTGGCATTGAGGGGTTCCACTCCAGGGACTGAGACATTGGGCCCCTGGGAGCTGGTGCCCAGGTTATATGCTAGGGCTACCACCCTTAGTTCCCCAGTCTGCTGGGGGGTCAAGGACAGGTGGATCTGAGGTAACGGCAAAAAACATACAATTTTGTCAATTTGTATTTGTTTAATAATGATCTTCCCATCAAGACATTAGGTTGTATAAACACACAACACGCTGGTTACCTCTTCCTAGCTTACCTTCCACACTAACCACTCCTTACATTCATTAACCTGGAACAGTCCGTCGCTGTCGTCCACGTGTCACAGCTGTACATGACGAAATACTGGTTTCCCAAGATTTTAAAATAATTCTGTATTCATATCATCACATCATGCCGGAATAATAAAAGCCGTAAGGTTGTAATAAACACAAATGCATTACGACGCATTATGGTGCTCTTCCCAAAATCAGGACAATCTATTTTCACAATTGTTGCATATAGTTCCTTCTCCTCTTTATTAAACACCAACCAAAGTTAAGACTTACAATCAAGTTGTCTATTGCCCTTTTAATGGCATACATGATCTTGGTTTCAATCTGAACGATCCGCAGGTTTATCTTTTTCCAGGTGAGGCCGAGGGTGGTTGACTCAAATCCAAAATTGCGGTTACAGACGTTTGGCTTGTTATTATGTTATGGTTTTTACTATTCATGAAAGAATAGTAAAATATCACATAGGTGATGTGTCAAGTCAGAATCATTGTAGGATTAAAGGAAACATGTTTTTGTAGCATACAGCTTTCACATGTTGAGGACAGCATACTCCAAAAGACCGAGTTCCAGGTTAGTGAATGGAAGAGTACAGATCTGTATTTCTGAAAGCTAAGCTGGGAAGAATGAAACATATCTCAGATATACATGCTTGAATAACCTATATGTATATTGTGGTAGGACAATGTGTGGACAAAAAGACAAAATAGTTTGATTTGACGGAAACTCAAGCATACTTTTGATAAGTTGCTTTTAGCGGTACATCCATTCCAATTTCAACAGATTATAAGCTCTATTTCATGTCATTACAACTGTCCGAAGACTATCGACAAATGGAAACTGGAAAGTGTTCATATACTATCTACTCTCAACCTGCGAGGTGTCCTGATTGTAAGTGTCCTCCATATATGTTAGGACAATGCAATTGCCAAGGCAGTTAAGAACAGTCTGGAAATTATATATAATTAAACCATAACAAGACTCACAGATTTGTATTCATTGCCCTGTAAGATAACCTCTGGAATGACTTGTGTGGTGATGATCTCGTCAGAAATTTTGTTCTGCAACAGGTATTTATTTTAAATTAGTGTAACGATATCAATTGGTTTGCAATTACAGACAGGTAACCATATTCACCGGCCATATTCTGCTAAATATCGACCTTAAATGTCACACTAGTGACTCGCATTTTCAGTGATACACAATCTCAGACAGATTCAACCTTTTTGGTTAAGAAATGTGTCTACTATTTATCTATCAGGAGCTTAACTCTTAACTCAAGAATTTGTTACATTTGTACCTGTAGACAGGTTTATGGATGAAGCGAACTATAAAGGTGCAGGAAACCACCATCTTTTACCAGAAACCTAACAAACCTCCTTGCATATTAAAATATGCACACTAATCAGAAAGAGCTGGATTTGAACATGCAACCTCACTGGTCAAACACGAAGAGCTGTCTCAAAGAAGTATTTAGTTCCCTCAACCAGCCTTATGCTGTTAAGTAAGCTGGACAGTGTCAAGTATGCTGGACTGTGCCAAGTACACTGGACCCTGTCAAATATGGCAGATTGCCAAGTAAGCTTGAAAGTGTCAAGTAAGCTGGACTGTGCCAAGTATGGTGGGAAGTGTCAAGTATGTTAGACAGTGTCAAGTACAGTACAGTACAGTACAGCTCAGGCTAAAAGTCAATTATTTACTGCTCGTAGCACGCTACAAGGTACTGATTAATGCTCTACTGATCCTCTACTGAGCTGTGTAGGAGGCACGCAGGATTTTTGGACGAAAATGAAATATATTTGTCCACTTTTTAACTGTTTTTTATGGGAGACGAAGAATGAGCTAGTTTTAGCGGTCATGGTGATCCATTACGTATCTCGCATGGACCCACTCGTAAATCATTACCACTTTGTGATCAAAACACAAATATCAGATATTTTACTTCTGTTTCTTGTATTGCATTAGCCCTTCAAAAGCCTTTTAAATCATTCTTACAAACAACTAGATTTTCCGCTGTCAACTTTCCACAGTCAGCATGTACTCATAACAAGGCTCAGCCATGTGTGTTATCAGTCACAAAACATGTATCGCTCACTCTACAGACGCTCTACAAACTCTCTACAAGACCTCTAGGAACGCGCTAATCTCCTGCCTGGTTTTGACTTTTAGCCTGACTGTACTGTATGCTGCACATTCAACAGCAAATGTAGGTTGTAAAATATTTTAGATGCCAACATTTAGGTTTTTCTGGTAAGATCTTCACAAAGTGGCCCTATAAGATGAAGGAATCAATCAAAAAAGGGCCAAATGTGTCATCTGAAAAATGATACACTTCAGGTGAAATACAGTATGCTGGACTGTGTTTACTATGCTGGACTGTGTCTACTATGCTGGATTGTGGACAGTGTCTACTATGCTGGATTGTGCCTGCTACACTGGATTGTGCATACTATGCTGGACTGTGTCTACTATGCTGGATTGTGCCTACTACACTTGATTGTGCCTACTATGCTGGACAGTGTCCACTATGCTGGATTGTGCCTACTATGCTGGATTGTGCCTTCTATGCTGGATTGTGCCTACTATGCTGGATTGTGTCCACTATGCTGGATTGTGTCTACTATGCTAGACAGTGTTTACTATGCTTCTATCTTATTTCTAAGCTGAACAAGTAAGCATGTATGCTGATGTGGCCACAATTTCAATTGACAGCAAACTCTAGATAATTTAAACCAGTGTTTCCTGAAGTTTTCAGTGAGCTAACTTGTATAAACATATGTAAACACGACATATATTTCCTTCATTTGAGATGACAACAGAGCTTATGTGAACAGATGGGAGAAACCAAACTAAACCTGCTCAATTATGAACAAATGGCAGGTATCATCTGACCATTCAGCTTACCTTGACACACTCTATTTCATTGGTGATAACCTGTGGTTTATCCTGACCAAAGAACTCTCCTGACATTGAAGGTGCAAAACTCCATAGCAACAGGATATCACTGAGCACCAGAGTTATCTTGAGTGGATTCTGAAGATGGATTTCTATTGTGATGGGCTCTGGAAAGAAAAAGAAAAGAAATAGCAACAATTCAAACTTCATATGAAAAGTATAAACGGAAACTGGCCCCAAAAAGTTGACTGAAGGTTGACCGTCAAGCTGACGGAAATGTAATGTGAGAATTTTCTTGATGTGTGACAAAATCTACTTCAGTAGTTTGGGAGATCAAGGATGGTAATGGAATATTTGAATGTCAGGTCAGCAACTCACTCACTTTCAAAATTTTCACAAGATATAAGATGAAAATGTTTTTTTTTTTATTGTTATTTAACTTTGGAATTTTTAACTTTATATAATGGTGATCAGTTTTATGGATGGACAAAAGTGGCATGTCTGGAGTAAACCATCACCCATCAGCACGTCCCTGACAAACTTCCGGACTTAAACCTCCAGCTAAACATTAGTCATCGGCCTGATAGTCACAGCAAGCAACCGCTTTACTTTATTTATTTATTTGTTTGGTGCTTTACACTGTACTCAAGAATATTTAACTTATACAATGGTGGCCACCATTATTGGAGTGGAAACTGAGCAGGGAAAACTGACGGCCATCCACCGGTTGGTGACAGACACCAGTGATTTAACTATGCAAGACAGCAAGGGACCCTATGAAGGAGATTAAACATTTAAATCCACAACTAAGATCAGCATAACTTTAAAGAAGACTATAGACTATCACAATTTGTTGACCTTTCCAACCAGCTGAGAAGCTGGAAAGTTGAGAAAACAGGGTCAGGGCCTGTAGGGGAATCTGATCAGAGAAGTTGAATAGTGTACTGTGGGTGGTTGATGGCTCTCACCTATACGACTACAAACAATATAAAAAATCGGCATGTGTCAACTGGCCATGTACATGGATACACGCTCGCCAGTGAAGGGGTGGCGTAGGCTTTGAGAGGTCAGTCTGAGTCAACACGTCAGGCCAAAATGTAGGCCCCTTTGCTGAGGTGATTTCCTGAGCCACATTCTCTTTTGTGAACTATCATTGTTCACTATGGGCAATGACTGATGCAAAACTGTTTAACAGCCTATTACACAATTTAATTTATTATATAAGCTCATCTGAAAGAGAATGTGCAGAAAACCAACAACACATGTGCAAGTACAACAAAAATTTAGTGAGACACTAAATTTCTACAAAGCCCATGGTGGTTCTTGACACTGCGTGAGCTGATGCCACGTGAGGTGAAATTAGCTGTCTGTTAGCTGTAATCCGATCAACTCGCCATAATCGGTCCAACTCAAGTCCAACTTTTTTTAGTAGGTTGAACACTGCATTGTTAAAAACGAGCCACTGTGCTTCTCTGCCTTCAAATACAGAATTTCAACTCAGCATAAATGTTTCTTCTTGTACGAAAATCTATTTTCACCCACTTTGTTTGCATCAAAACATAGATACGTCTTCGAACCTTAAAAATGGAGGCATTCAGGATCTAACAATACCATTCTTTGTGGGGAAATTTTGGAAGTAAAGGGTCAATCTAAAACTGACAGAGTATTCAAATATAAACAGCCGAGTTGTACTCATATGCAAATCGCAACTTCACCCAGCTCTGGGTATAGCCTTTAACATTCCAACATTGTTTGTAGGACCAGTCAACTACAGCAAAGACCCGAAATGACCACGTGTTTTGGTGATTGTTTTGAATTCTACCCGTGGTAAAAAGATTACATGGAAGTGTTGTGAATATCTTTGCAACACACCTATACCAGCATATGAATTCATGATGGCTTTACTGAAATGGTATAGTAACAAAATCAAACCCAAAAGTCCAACTTAAAATCCACTAGCTCTTCACTAGGCATGTGACGGTATATAAAATTTTGAGCCTCCATCTGCTAGTCTAGACTTGGCGGGAGATTTCACAATTGTGTTAACTTTTCCAAGGGGCGTTTCAATGAAAATACGTTCATCAAATGTCAATGTTGAATTCTGTAAGCTGTCAGTTAACTGTTAGACTGACACAGTGAATTCCCCAAAAATGTGAATAGGAATAGATTTAGCCTTGCATTAACACAATGTTTACAATTGTTGCAATATTAAGCTGGTAATGGGCATCCAAGCACAATGTACAATCCATACATGATCAGTTTATGATGGCCATTTCATCAAGCCAGGAATGTCTTCTCGTCTACATATATGGGCTCAGTGCAAATGTACTGATGTACAGACATGGCAATCAGCTCTTACAATAATGCAAGGATCAAGTTTGAACATGTGTTAGTTTAGGAAACCTTGTCCCGAGAATGTTTACGTGGATAACTCATGGTTTCCAAAATGAAACGGCAGGAACACACACCACTTCAAAAATGGGATGACAAAATACCACTTGTGTGAGGCTTGGAAAATTTCCCCCTGTCTTTTATGGGAGCTTATTGACAGATACTTGCCAGTCAGGTCCTTATCACTGAAATACATTTGCATGCTGATTTGTTACATTTATTTATGGGACTTGAACAGACGACACTGTTCCCCGTACAATGCATTCATTGATACAGTGTAACTGACAGCTGGAAAAGCGGTCGTTAGATTGCAAGTTTGACGAGACCATGCTCTGAGACAGTTTCGGAATTTATAGGTTTGTCAACAACTGTGGCTTGATACTTTCTTCATTTTAATTCATGTGCACTGCATTCCCGTGGCGAAGTTTGTCTTGCCATAGTGTGAGGGGAGAAAACAATCACCAACCCACCACTGCTGCACCATTTTAAGTTTTGGTCATTTGAAGTAAAAGCAGCAAATTTCACAGTCTGGCACACAGATGTGGCTTGAGGCCTGCTGGTCAAACAGTTCAACAAATTACGGTATGTTAAAAAAAAAAAGTCAGTTCAACTAACCTCCTACATATCCAATAGGGCTGTATTTGTTGTCTGTTTTCTGGGTAAAACACTGGGTAGTAGGTCTGAATGTGATGGGAAGTGAGCCCTGATTAGCAGCTGTCACAGCTGCCTCCTCAAGCTCCATCCACTGGGAAGTATCACTAGCATCATAGTCAAAATACACGCTACTCGCTGGAGCTTTGTTACCTTAACAAATAAAGCACAGAGTATTACTCACCTTCAACATATACAAGTTGCACCTATTCATTTATCGCCTCATTCCTATACAGGTAACATTTGATTAGGTGATACTACCACCTGATGTTCTAATACCTTGGGAGAAAGCAGCATGTAGTTTAAAATATGCCAGATGCAAAGATACATTTATATCAAAACATTCTTACATTTTTTTAAAGTTTCACGTTACTTGTCAACATATTTTTTGAAGACTCCACTGTAAATCAGCTGGATGAATTATTGTACCTGATTCAGCAAATTTACTTACCATATTTGACAGCAGGTGGTCGACAAACAAGGACTTTAGTAAAGTTGCTATCTACTACAGGTAAGGGTAGCTCAGGTAAAGGACAGGTAAACAAACTGTTCTCACCCAGGTTCTGACTCAGTAATTGCTAAAGAATTGACAAAGACAAAAACAAGACATGACTCACACATATATACAGTATATACACATACACACACCTGTAAACATTAAGACAAGGTGTACCAAGAAGCGAGTAGACACTCATATGAATTATTTGCTGACTTATTTTATGGAAGCACCACTTAATGACTCAGTAAGAGGACACTGCTGACTTACTTCATACACAAATATTCTCTTCAACTTCACTACATGTACATGTATCTTAGACACTCTGCTGACTTATTTTATGAACAGACACCCCAATGGTCTGTCTTACAGACACTTGGTTGGTTTACTTCATAAATTTATCTCTTTATCTGATTGGTGTTTTATGCTGTATTCAAGAATATTTCTTTTACATGTTGGGGGGTCAGCATTATAGTAGGAGGAAACTGGGCAGCGCCCGTGGGGGGACGAAAAAACAGACTGCTGTCAGCCATGCCCACTTATGGCTGTAGAAGTGGACAGAATGGGCTGGACTTGAACTCACCACAACAGTATTGGTGAGATGCTGTTGGGTTATTGTGATGCGCTCACCACTAGGCCGCGAAGCGTTTACAAATAAACACTCTCTTGACTATCTTTATAAACAGATGCTAAGCTGACTTATCTTACAGACACTCTACTGACTTACTTTATGATCAGTCTCCTGACTTACTATCACCAGTAAGTCCACTGCTGACCTACCTTGTACACAAATAGATATTCCCTTAGAAAAGCACTCTGCTGAGGCCCAGTCTGCTTGCTGTCCGGGGACAACAAGTGCTTGAAGGCAGCCACTGCATTCTCTAACTGTTTCAGGTTGAACAGCTGCCGGCCCAGAGTGAAGTTGATGTGATCCTAAGTCAAGGTAAAGAGGGGTAGCACTAATGACTTCAGACTTCATTATCTAGGCCTTTTTCCACCCCCTCAACATAGAAGAACATTGCTAATACTGCCTCAAGACTGACTTTGTTTCTCAAAGTACTGCACATTCCCCATAATAATACAAACGTGTTTATTTACTCCCATATTCATATTAACACCTTTATTTATTCCCATATTTACATGTTAGTGATCCTTTTATGCAATTCTATATTTTTACTCATCCATTCAGTTATTTTTGGTTTACAAGAATATTTCATATACTTCACAACTTTAAGATTTGTGTTGAAAATAGACCACTCATGGTTTTGAGCCAGTGACTTCAGAGTCGGGAACCTCATGGGCAGCACTACATGACCAATCAGCCAAAAGTGAAAGCCTCACCTCAGCCAGGCACCAGTTCTTTCCCTTGTACACTTGTAATGCCTGGGAGTACGACCTGAGGGCATGCTTTCTCTACAACACACACCACACACATATTATTAGATTTATTTATTTGATTGGTGTTTTATGCCATACTCTAGAATATTTCACTTATTTTCACTCAATGACTACTTATGGGTAACATTACTGACATAGTACTTGTGCATTACAAGGCAGAACAATGGCCATTCAGCTTGGGTTCCTGGGTCGGCATTGCCCAGGAAATGGTACACTACACTGTTTGTACCTGAATAAACAATGTGCAGTGGTTATAGAAACCTGTCTTACCTGGCCTGACTTGCTGAACCTGTGACCAGCAAGAATCATGTGGAATGCATACTTCCTCACCATGGGCGGCTTCATGTTCATAAAACAGTGGGCTGCTTGTTCTAACAGGAGGGCACTCCTCAAGTCAGAGTCCTGCACAAAGAAAACTATTTCTTTGTACTATTTCTAAACACACAATTGTGTAGTCACACACAAAAGTGGGTCGCCTGCTTTAACAGGAAGGCACTCAAGTCAGTCCTGCACACAAAACACACAAACATGTAGGTCACATACAAAAGTGGGTCGCCTGCTTTAACAGGAGGGCACTCAAGTCAGAATCCTGCACACAAAAACACACAAACATGTAGGTCCCATACAAAAATGGGCCATCTGTTCAAACAGGAGGGCACTCAAGTCAGAATCCTGCACACAAAAACACACAAACATGTAGGTCCCATACAAAAATGGGCCATCTGTTCAAACAGGAGGGCACTCAAGTCAGAATCCTGCACACAAAAACACACAAATGTGTAGGTCACATACAAAAATGGGCCATCTGTTCAAACAGGAGGGCACTCAAGTCAGAATCCTGCACACAAAAACACACAACCATGTAGGTCACATACAAAAATGGGCCATCTGTTCGAACAGGAGGGCACTCAAGTCAGAATCCTGCACACAAAACACACAAACATGTAGGTCACATACAAAAATGGGCCATCTATTTTAAGATCTAAAGATGAACATTCAAAGGTGAAACAGGTTTTTATTTATGTATTTATCTGATTGATGTGTTACACTGTACTCAAGAATATTTCACTTACATGTATATGACGCCACCCAGCATTATGGCGGGAAGAAATGAAAATAGTTTTCCAGCAACTTTCACAAATAGTATATACTGAATAACATGAAAATATACAAAAGAACTAGTGTACCTGACATTGTCCTTCAGTACAGATGAAACATGAATCGTATGTATACATGGCCAGCCAATACTTACCTCGCTGGTCATCTTGATAAATTGCATGGCTGCTTCACAGTACATGCCGCGACTCTTCAGGCACTCAGAGCTCACCAGAGTAGCACGTGTGGCCAGCGTTGGGTTCCTGAAGGAAAGGTTTACAGCACTTTTTGAGTAACAAGTAAAATCCTACACAACCACATGTCATGGCAAGTGCTTGAAGTTTCTGAAATCAACATACATCACGAAACCAAGATTATAGATAATTAATTAAATCATGATGAAATTACAAGAAACCTATTAACACATACAAAGTGTAAACAATAAAAATACTCAACAAATTTCCGTAGCCCCAAATTCAAAGCTGGCCTCGATTAATAGTATGATTTCTTCAGCTTATGCTCTGGCCACAAAGTATATTTATTTGCTCATGAATAATACTGGACAATACTCTAGAGCAATCCACACACACCTATGTGACAGCTTATGGGTGTATTAGAGTACCCTAAAGCAGGTCTCACACACAGCCAGACTGAAGAACCTATGTTTAAACTCGCAGTTTAATTGGTAATGGTACTGTAAGCAAACCACAGACTGGCCGCTATATACATTATGATATATTCATATACCAGACAAAAGTCGCAGGTTGTAGTATAACATGCCCCCCCACACCCATCTTTCCTCCTCCCCCCTCCCCCCTCCCCCAATAAAAGAAATCACAAGACTGGTGTTAGCACTAGAGTTAGCCAACTACCCATCCAGCTGTTCAAATGGAAGGGTGAAGTAGAAAAATAGTGCTATTCTGCACTCTACTTTTAAAATGGGCCATCCTGCTCTGAACAAGCCAATCTCAGAATGGGAACACTTGCTTACTTGCAGGAGGTGAGGTATGTTGTTATGGCTGACTCCATGTAGTGATGAGGATACTGCTTCTGACTGAACATGCCCTGCATGAAGATCGCCAGGCATGCCATCTCCTGTACCAACACAAGCACACAACAGCTTCAGCTTGTCACATGTACACTGCCCCAATACCAGCTAAATGTGATTCACAATTAGCCCACAGAATAATTAGTGCATTAAAATGATTGGCTATTGATTCATGCCTAATGAAGATTGAGTAGGCTGCACTATATGACTGGGAAAGCTGTTTCCAGTGATGGAAGTGGTTTTTCATCTAACTCCAGAACTTCCTCTTTCATTAATCAATATCCCTATAAATTCACTCTTGTGTGAGTTTCACAGCACCATTTGGATAGTATATATCTGGCAACACACTTCATCACAATTATTCCAGAGTAATCTCCCTTAGAATATGTAAGAGGACAGATTCGTTTGACTGATTTGGGCAACAAATGCCTGCTTGAAGGTCAACACAAAAACCTGTACATCAATGAATGTATTAACTCCATCCTCCATATGCACAATCCAGAAATTCCACACAGGCCTACAGGTGCAAGGGTATGATGAACATTTTCATAAAGGGGCAATACCACAGAGTCTAAGGAAACACAGATTTGGCAGTATGGCTACCAAACTACAATTTGATAAATTAGGTACAAAAGGCATGCATTTTTTAATTTGAAATAAGTGCTAATCAAATTAAATTTACAGAATATAATTTTTCTCTAGAGTCCAAAATGTAACCGCTCAGAAAATATTCACTTCACCAAGGTGTAATTTATCACATTAAAATGGTAATATAGTTTGCTAAAATTCGTGATGCTGGTCTCTGAACAATTCCTTATTAGGTTATCACAGTTCATGAGCTCTGCTGTACATGGACATAGCATCCATAATTAGATTCCCCAAACATGATGTAAACTTGTCGGCACCTTTGGATTTCTCTGATTTTGACTGTATTTCTGGGCCTGGTTTCACAAAACTTCGTTAGTTTTTTACCTAATACAACCTTCACTTCTTGAAGTGTTTGACTCGAGAACACTCAAGGTTTTGTCGAGAAAGTGCAGGCCGTGCATCTCTAAATACTAATTTATCAGTAAAATCAAAACACAGGTGTAGAGTACGTGTGTAGTACGGTATACATAAGATCACAGAAAAGCTACACAAGTACACTACAGATACATATTGATTTTACCGATAAATGTGCATTCAGATATGTTAGGCCTACACTTACTGGCCTTATATATATGTCATTACTGCCCACTCCTGTTGATGGCATAATAAAATGTTGAAATACTGAGTTAAAATGAAGCTTTTGTCTTTCAGAGTGACACTACTTGTGTATTACGTGAAACTAATCAGTTGATCTACTGAAAGCTGCTCAGATGAGATGAACAATTAAAGATGATTATAATTTAGCTCTGCCTAGCTGTGTGAACCAGAGCAGGGCCAATGTCACAAAACACAAAAAGTCCAGTAATCTGCTTAAGTCAGTAGTTTTTTGGCCCATATGGAGTGTTTCTTGACAAAACTTAGTTCTGGACAAAATTTTATGGCATTTACAAAAGATTTTCATGAAACGAATTGTACACACATTACACGAATGAAAAGAAAGAAGAACTACAGTATGATACAAAGCTGACACAGTCATGGGACTGACCAGAGCCCCAGCATAATGTAGCCAGGCGTGGTCATTGTTGAAGTCTCGTTTGGCTGTGTGGTACGTCTGGTAGGAAAACTCGTACATCTGGAAGAGGAAGGCCAAGTCTCCTAGCCTCCTCATCTGTAGCTCAGGGGCCTCCACTGTGTAGCTGAAACAGGAAACAGTTCCAACCGGTTAAGTTAACAAATACCTCACAGGCATCCAAGTTCTAATATTTCCACTCGTCCACATTTATGCGTTAGAGCAGATGATTATTTCTTAACTAGAAAGCTAATTTGACAAGGGTGTTTCTGCTTACACAACTGTGGTATTCTGATTGGTTGTCGCTCCTCCTGTAGGCTTGGTGCCTCCCAGCCACTTCCTCACACTGAAGATTGACCTGTGAATCCCCTTCCTCGATGTCAACTAGAAAACAACCAAACAGCAAACCTTCTCTAACTTCTTAAAAACCAACATCAACAGCTAGGCATTTCATCTATTCAGCTAGGTATTTCATCTATTCTTCTTACGTGAAAGCAGACCTAATTTCACCCAAATTATCTCCCCTCCAAAAGCAGAAGAAAAAAAATGACTCCTGGTATTGTGGACAGCAATGACTACAACTGATGACACACAATGTTACTGGTTTTGTAGCAGGTGATATAAGATAATTATGATGTACAGCATGTTGTCATGCTTTGTTTGTCACTGTGATACAGCTGAAATATTGCTGAGGTGGTATTATGAGATAAACATTCATTAAATCATAATTTGTTTATGACCATGAAAACATACAAGAGCATGAACTGGTCTTAAGTCTTTTACCCTAACCATATGTATTTATCTATTTGAGAATTTTTGCTACGCTCAAGATTTTTTCTCTTTTCCTTTGATAACTCAGTTGAAGATGGAGGAAACCAGAGTGCCTGGGTTAAACCACCAACATTTGGTAAGTTAATGATACACTTTCCCACAGGGTGATATACAGATATGCACACCATGTTCATGTAAGTGGCTGATGAATGCTGGACAGCACAAATGCCCAACCCAGTATTGTCAACCACTCAAATGTCAACAGTGAAACACTGAACGTTAGGCAAGTGACACAAACAACATTGGTATGAATAATGTGGAATACTGTGAAGTACTTATTTTCACGTAAAACTAATTTTCGTGCACTTTGCGGTCAATAATTTACCGCGAAAAAGAATTCCACTGAAAAAAATTCCAATATCGAATCATATAGGTGTGCTGCAGATAGTAGCATTAATGAAGTGAAATCTCTGCCACGCTGGCAGGAGTTGCGCTAAGAAATCCTGGCAGACCAGCTAAATTTTAACAGCAGGAAGGAAACATGAGGGTTTAAGTATATAGTCTGGTGCTCAGGCTTGGTGGGTATAAAACAAAGTGGGAGTTCAGTCGTCTTTAGTTTGATCACTCTTTAGTATGTCGGTAAAGTGAAAGCAAAGTATAAACCAAGTCTGATACAAGCTATACCATTGGCTGTGTCTCTCCTATGGCCCAATGTGTGAGCCTCTAACAAACTGTGAAGTGTGTACAACAACACAATGGCCGTTTGACAGCTGTGGCAATGTTAGCTGTTTCTGAGTGGCTACATAGGACGATTAAAACCGAAAACACTGCAAAACTAATAGTGTTGCTTGATAAAGAATGAATGACTGGCACTTATAATGGTGAAATGAATGTTTTGTGTTAAACTGCTCAAAAGGTGACAGGTCACTTTGCCAGCTGATTAAAAGTACTCATCAATGGCTCAAAAAGAAGTGAAACCTGCTTGATTACTGCTCAAGGTAGGCGCAAAAGTAATCTTCTTATGTAGTGATAATCTATCCCCCATTGTTTTAATCTCTGAACCAGATCACGAGGATTATCGACACCGCAGGAAACAAAGGAGGATTAAAGCCACCCATGATGATACCTGTTTGATGTGCTTGAGTAATTTCTGCTGTATTAGAACTTGGAAAATTAAGCAGTTTTAAGATCGTTTTCAGTATTCCTTTGATTAAATAAAATCAAGAAATTAATTCCCTCGAACATATTTTTGGAGTAAATCAGCGCAATTAAATTCCAGTGAATACTAAGTACTCTACAGTATACTCTACATGATAGAGCCTACATATACATGTAGCATTCATTTTATTTATTTATTTGATTGGTGTTTAACGCCACACTAAAGAATATAAGAACCCACGAACATCTGCGGTTGCTGGCAGAAATTCCCATGCACAGCCAGAGAGGAAGCCAGCACCTAAATGCAGCTCAACATTATAACACTGACCTGATCATTAAGTATCCTCATTGTCCTCTCTGCCCAAGGAATCAAAGATCTCACAGTGAATTCGTGCATAAATATGCGCAGCCTGTCATGATCACTGATTGTCAGACAGGCTCCATGGGCCAGTGTCTTGGATTTGTCGCTCACTTTTTTATTGTATTGGTTCTGCCCTGAACCGCCACTTGCTGAAATCAGGTCCCCAGTAGCCAATGGGGAGAGAGGTTCTTCAGAAGCTGACCTTCCACTGGTGGACATGATATTGTTTAGAGCCAATGGGTGGTCAATCACCTCTTGTCCCGAGGAAGATGCTGCAGAATCTAAAAAGGAGAAATGACTTTACAACATTTTGATTCATAAATTTGAAGAATCTCATCGCCCCAAGGCATCCTGTTGGTCTTAGATGCTGTTAAGCCTTACTTCAGATATATAATGACATATGGTATATACCCTATTTCCTCAACCATTTCGCATATGAAACAGCAACCTTAAGTGCAATTTAACTGGATTATGGAGACAAAACGATTGAATGGATCGGCCAATTTTAGGGCTTCACAAAAAGTATTTAATCAGTCTACACAGAATAATGCCTTCAGAATATGCTTGAATAAACACCTTGCCAACACAAGAAAAGGATAAAGAATTACAATGTATATATTTGTGCTGAACTAGTTTTCAGACAATACTGTATTTATACTGCTTCTGACTTGCCATGCAAAAGCCAACAGCAGTTTTCCAGCCTGAAAATTTGGACAGAATAAGAGCAATGTGAGTACCTTCTGTAACCTCTGTGGCATCTTCTATAGACTGCTGCATGATGGAATTCTCTCCATTGGTGGCGCCCTCTACCAGCCTTGATGGAAATGCTGAGTCATCTGGGAAAACTGCAGTGCTGGCATCATATTCTGAGGAATCCTGTACAATAATAAAATGAAAGGAACCTGGAGAGAACGAGACAAGTTGGTGTGTAAATAAAGAAATAAGTATCTGGCCCGACAATAGCAACAGTCAAACATAATATACAAACATATACACAAGTGATCTAAATAATCATGTTTCTCCAACGTTTGTTTGACAATCGCAGGAAAGTCTACAAACAATACAACATATCGTATAAGACCATCAGTACATCTTCTTCAACAATTTTGTGGGTTGAGATTAATACATCTGGGTACGCTGGCGCTATCTCCACTAAGATCTGGATATGGCTATGCCATTATAAACTTCACTTACTGATGACACTAGATAGGCCTTGATAATAGAAGACTCGGTTTACAAATATACGCCCCCCCCCCCCCGCCCCCTTCCCCCAACTCCAAAAAAACAGCTTCATTTTCAATGGTGTGATAGTCGTACCAAGCCAGCACTTTAAACATCTATTCCACAATTTAAAAATATTGTAAAAAACCCTAAAACAATTAATGACAAAAACTGAGAAATTTGACTAACGAAATATGAATAACATCGAGATGAAAGTGACAAGAGTAGCTGCTCCCATATGCACATGTGGTAATAAAAGAGGTGAAGGAGACTGCTTTGGAGTGCCAGAAGTACATGTGTACAGTATCATGCAATAGCCACCGTGGTATAACACATGGAATATTCTTTACACAGTACAACACAGCACAATGTCAAGAGGACAAGCATATACCTTCAAATAAAAGAAACTGAAGAACATAAGAACATGACAACATGGCCAAGTACAGCAGACTAAAATCAAAATGTAACCATCACTATGAGCTGCTAAACACAGACTGGACCCAGGCCCTCCACAAGACGACTGCGACAACAGCCCCCTGTAACCACAAAACTTACCCAGGATATGAAAACACGTTGAAGGGGTTTTTTGTTATTGCCCTGTAAGTGCAATCATACATCAGAGTAGTTGTCAATGTATGAACATTAAGTAGGGACCACTGTACTATACATGTTGCCTACATCTGACAAATGCATCTTGTATAACACTGAGTTTCCACAAATGACATCTTCATCACATCGTTTGTGCCTAACTGAACAGATTTTAGACATCATGTGATTTACCAATTTCAATAGAACAGCATGTCTTTAAGGCTCCTCGAAGACTTGCAAAGGCCCCATACTGAATAGTAATCAATGTCACACCATATTTTATAAATATTTCAACAAAATCTCTAATGGGAATTGGTATGGCATTTGTAATATATTTGCATTTATATATTTGTAGTTATATTATTCAGCGATAACAGTAAAATTTCTGAATTTGCTGTTTTTTCTCCTTCATCCCAAAATAAACCTTTTCTATCTCCCCCCTTCTCCTCCAGATGAATATCCTAAATGATTATACATTGTTCATTTCCTTTGTTTCACCAGTTCAAAAACAACAGTTCACATATAGGAGCACTGATAGGAACAGAAAACCCAGGACATTTATATTATCACAATGTTATCACTACGTGTGCAATGCACAGAGTATAAGGTTATAAACTGCATGCTGCTTATAAGAAATTCATAAACTGTGGCATTGGTAATATTGTAACATGAACACAAAGAAATGATAACTGACACCGTTTATGATTATTAAGTAGGGGGACAAACTATGTGTTCTACGCTCCACACCAGTCTTTAATGGCTCAGTCACCATGAACACACTTACACTTTCCACAGGTTTGGGAAGGAACTGGCTCCATGGGTCAGGGATGTTTGTGGGGTCATTCTTCATCGTTTCAGCAGTCTGCATGGATCGAGAGTTGATCTGCAGTAGATGACACACATTTGCTCCGAAGGTCGACTTCATACTCTGATAAATAGCTTCAGCCCTGGTAACAAAAAGTATGTGTGCACTGTCAAACTAAAGGAAAGACAGAAGCATGTTATGCAGTACTGTTCAATTATATTCAATTATACCACAAATACCACAACATTTATTAACACAGTATTTCTACAGAAGTTTTAAGCATGCAATGATTAATACACAGCACATTTGTCATGAGCTTCCAGACACAATATATGTACACAAAACTAATGACTCCTCGTCGTCATGACTGAAAAATTGTTAGGTACGGCCTAGGGATTCATTCATTCATAAAGTTCCATTATGAAATCAGCAAATCACTGTAATCCAATACATCCTTTACCCATGACTACATTTAAGTTACTCATGCACTCCATCCTTTAATATGACTAAATTTCACTGTAACTCATCCAATCCAATCCTTTACCCATGACTACATTTCACAGTTACTCATGCACTCCATCCTTTACCTATGACTACATTTCACAATTACTCATGAACTCCATCTTTTACCCATGACTACGTTTCACTGTAACTCATTCACTCCATCTTTTACCCATGACTACATTTCAGTTACTCATGCACTCCATCCTTTACCCATGACTACGTTTCACTGTAACTCATGCACTCCATCCTTTACCTATGACTACGTTTCAGTTACTCATCCACTCCATCCTCCACCCATGACTACCATTTCACAGTTGCTCATCCACCTTGTCATTCACCCAAGATTACCATTTCACAGTTACTAATCCACCCTGCCATTCACCTATAACTACGTTTCACAGTTACTCACCCACCTTGTCATTCACCCCGACTATGTTTCACTCACTTTGCTTGTTCTGACTCCACAACACGGTCACTCATCCTCCTGCCATTCACCTATAACTACGTTTCACAGTCACTCATCCACCGTGCCATTAACCCCGACTATGGTTCACTCACTTAGCCTGTTCTGACTCTACAACACAGTCACTCATCCTCCTGCCATTCACCTATATAACTACGTTTCACAGTTACTCATCCACCTTGTCATTCACCCCGACTATGGTTCACTCACTTGGCTTGTTCTGACTCCATAAAACGGTCACTCATCCTCCTGCCATTCACCTATACAACTACGTTTCACAGTTACTCATCCACCTTGTCATTCACCCCGACTATGGTTCACTCACTTGGCTTGTTCTGACTCCACAACACAGTCATTCATCCTCCTGCTTTTCACCTGTATAACTACGTATCACAGTTACTCATCGACCTTGTCATTCACCCCGACTATGGTTCACTCACTTAGCTTGTTCTGACTCCACAACACAGTCACTCATCCTTCTGCCATTCACCTATAACTACGTTTCACAGTTACTCATCCACCCTGCCATTCACCCCGACTATGTTTCACTCACTTCGCTTGTTCTGACTCCACAACAGTCACTCATCCTCCTGCCATTCACCTATAACTACGTTTCACAGTTACTCATCCACCTTGTCATTCACCCCGACTATGTTTCACTCACTTAGCTTTTTCTGACTCCACAACACAGTCACTCATCCTCCTGTTATTCACCTATATAACTACGTTTCACAGTTACCCATCCACCTTGTCATTCACCCCGACTATGGTTCACTCACTTAGCTTGTTCTGACTCCACAACACAGTCACTCATCCTCCTGAAATTCACCTATATAACTACGTTTCACAGTTACTCATCCACCTTGTCATTCACCCCGACTATGGTTCACTCACTTAGCCTGTTCTGACTCTACAACACAGTCACTCATCCTCCTGCCATTCACCTATATAACTACGTTTCACAGTTACCCATCCACCTTGTCATTCACCCCGACTATGGTTCACTCACTTAGGTTGTTCTGACTCCACAACACGGTCACTCATCCTCCTGCCATTCACCTATATAACTACGTTTCACAGTTACTCATCCACCTTGTCATTCACCCCGACTAAGGTTCACTCACTTAGCTTGTTCTGACCTCACACCACAGTCACTCATCCTCCTGCCATTCACCTATATAACTACGTTTCACAGTTACTCATCCACCTTGCCATTCACCCCGACTATGGTTCACTCACTTAGCTTGTTCTGACTCCACAACACGGTCACTCATCCTCCTGCCATTCACCTATATAACTACGTTTCACAGTTACTCATCCACCTTGTCATTCACCCCGACTATGGTTCACTCACTTGGCTTGTTCTGACTCCACAACACAGTCATTCATCCTCCTGCCATTCACCTATAACTACGTTTCACAGTTACTCATCCACCTTGCCATTCACCCCGCCTATGGTTCACTCACTTAGCTTGTTCGAACTCCACCACACAGTCACTCATCCTCCTGCCATTCACCTATATGACTACGTTTCACAGTTACTCATCCACCTTGTCATTCACTCCGACTATGGTTGACTCACTTGGCTTGTTCTGACTCCACAACACAGTCACTCATCCTCCTGCCATTCACCTATAACTACGTTTCACAGTTACTCATCCACCTTGCCATTCACCCCAACTATGGTTCACTCACTTAGCTTGTTCTGACTCCACAACACAGTCACTCATCCTCCTGCCATTCACCTATAACTACGTTTCACAGTTACTCATCCACCTTGCCATTCACCCCGACTATGGTTCACTCACTTGGCTTGTTCTGACTCCACAACACAGTCACTCATCCTCCTGCCATTCACCTATAACTACGTTTCACAGTTACTCATCCACCTTGCCATTCACCCTGACTATGGTTCACTCACTTACTCACTTAGCTTGTTCTGACTCCACAACAGTCACTCATCCTCCTGCCATTCACCTATATAACTACGTTTCACAGTTACTCATCTACCTTGTAATTCACCCCGACTATGGTTCACTCACATAGCCTGTTCTGACTCCACAACATAGTCACTCATCCTCCTGCCATTCAAATATATAACTACGTTTCACAGTTACTCATCCACTCTGCCATTCACCTTGACTTTGTTTCACTCACTTGGCTTGTTCTGACTCCACAACATCGTGAATGAGAACATAATACTTGAGGATATTTGGACAGAACCACTTTGGCAATTTGCCTGAGGCCTGATGTTGTTGTTGGTGCTGTTGTTGAGACAGGGCCTGAAATTGGCTGAGAGGGTCAGAGTGACCCGATGACACCACTATCATACCTGTGACTGAAGTCAAGGAGACACAAATTTTATGACATTCATGTAAAATACACATTACACAGGAAATACCCGACTTTACAGGTAATTTTAAAAACTTAAAAAGTAGTAATGAAATCCCAAGGTGCATTTGACACACTTAAGATTTCTTTCAAAATATAAAAATGAAATCTTGTTCTAATAAATGAACACCCACAGAGACATTGTAAATGTCTGATAACAGTAAAGGTGAACAGGTTGGGACTGAAGACCATTAGCATGCAGAACTATCTTTTTTTCCTGATTATGAAACTGATCACAAATACATACTTTCTTAAAATCCTATTCATGATATGTCATACTTACATGCAAATCTCAACAAAACTGAAACCTAAGAACTATCATCTAACTCAATTTGAAAACTAAAAAGCTGAAACAGAACTGATCTTACTTCCATTTGACTACACTCATTAAACAAATCAATATGAGAAACGACACCGTGTGAATGTGGCTTTAAGTTAAAATGGACATTTCAAAAAGGTGAACCAAGGGACAAGGAAACAAGGATACAGGCCAGGCAGTGGTTCAGAAATTCATGATCAGATGGCAGCATCAACTGTAAGAAACATTCCCGAAACGCTTCAAACCATGGTGTGGAGGCTGTAATAGATAAAATATTACTGGTACAATCACAAGTGACACATAGCAGAGTACCGAATGAACAACACTGACCAGAGAACATTGAACAATTAATTGATAGTGTTATCTGATACATGTAAATCCATAAATTCTGAACACATACTCAGTCTTAAACACCAAGACGTACAAAGGCAAAAATCATGTCAATTTCATAAAAAAAACGATGGATAAATGAAACCAGCAACTGATAAAGCCAAGGGAGTTGAAAAAAAACATGGGATTACATTATAAACAGCATCATTACTCACTACTAAGTTGAAGGTCATAATCTCCCACCACAACAACATTTCCTCTTCCCAGGGGCTCAGCATTTTGAGGGTAGGCATTTGACACAGCGTCATTTATCATCTTTCGAGAGACAGCCAGCTGTGGTGGCTGACTGTTCATATCTCTCACCATTATCTTGAGGTTGCGTATGGTATGTGGGACATTATTAGGGTCCCTCACATGAGCTGAAACAGAGCCAAATAATAACCGAATTATGTAAAAAATGAATTGCTGAAATTTCATTCACAGTGAAAGAGTAGGATTACAAATTAAGTACTTGCAATGGAGTGATAGTATACATGTGAATTGGTTTTATTTTTTTAAAAGTTATTTGATTGGTGTTTTACACCGTACTCAAGAATATTTCACTTATATAACAGCGGCCAGTATAATGGTGGCAAGAAAACGAGCAAAGCCCAGGGGAAACCCACGACCATCTGCAAGTTGCTTCACACCTTCCCCCATACGACCAGAGGAAGCCAGCATGAGCTGGACTTGAACTCACAGGCAACTGCATTATGAAATTGTATCCCATTCATAGCAGCTTGTAACAATAACAATCAATAAACTACAAGGCCAAGGAGAAAATGTTAGTTTGAAATATTGCGTTTTATTGTGGCCATTGAAAGCAGCTGCAGCCTCAAACTTCAAAGGCCACTGTCCATGAATGGGTGCTAATTAGACCAAGGCTGCTCTGTTGTGGCGAGTGTAGCAGCATGCAGCCTGGAATGCAAATGTGGCATGTAATGAAAGTACTGTTAGATAACATGTTAATCTGGATATCAATCTTTTCAGAGTTTCAGCAACCTTGTCCGAGTATGATACTTTAATGGATTATCATTATAAAACTTTGTGGTGAATGGAAGGGGAGATGCTACATGGATTTGAGCAGCTAAAGGTAAGTGGAGTGGTCATTTGGGCCGTTACCTGTTCCACACCATTGAGAAAGCATTGGTGGGTCTCTGACGCCAGCCATGAATATGGGGTATCCAAACATTTCTCAAACAACAGTCAATGTACTCGGACTACAGCAACCTAAAGTCAAATATGCTTTGATGTACGATGAACAACAACTTAATCGTCCCTTAACTTGCTATTTTTCTTATGTGGCAGACAACAAACAGGGAAGATATTCAGTATAAACGAGAGTTTCAAACTGACAGCAGAGTTGAAGAACATAGCTATGGACCCGCCCACTACCCACTTGTCAAGGGAATCCACGTGTTTTGGCTCTAATGTCACATCAATCAGTTGACATCTGGAGGAACACCACGTTCAGATAACTACTCTGGTGGGAATTTCAACAAACAGTTGTTAGATTCTATGCGGATTTGAATGCGAAAGATGTACGCAATATTCACCTTCAGTTGTCAATCGACAGAACGGTTGAATCAGCTCCACGAAGGACAAGTTGTTTTTCTGACACAACGATTCAGCGTCGTTGCCACACAGAACTGCAACCTGTGGGCAGAATGCGCTTCTGAATAAACTCCTGCGGGGTCTGTTTGCACTGAGCCATTTTTCAGCCTCAAATTCTAGCTTAATTATGCCAATATTTATACACACTTTCAATCATGACAGAACTTCGTTCCGTAGAAATCCATCTTTATCAAAGTGCGACGTTTGCGCAGGTGACAGATAGATACGCGTAACTTCCGCTTCCTGCAGCATCAAGGGGAAGTAACAAATGTGTAACTACATTTTCGCGTGTGGGTCGTGGTGCCCTCCGGGACTGCTCTGACGTTGGGTTTAGCAAAATTTTTTCGACCAAGAATGGCCAACGTCAGAGCGTGCTCCATTTAAAAACCTGATACAGCTACCTGCCCTGTCAATATGTCGATGTCGAGGCTGTACTGACGTTTGCATTAAGCATCACCAAGTAATCTCGGGGCCTATGGGACGTTGGAAATAACAGATCAACATTGTACTTAAGGTGAATCGACAGACGAAAAGATAAGGACAAAAGTGTATGCAAACTTAAGGCGGTGGAGACGTATTTGATAGATAATTTTTGTCTCGAACACCGTGACACACTGCCACTACATCTGCATAAGGTTTTATTAGGTTTGGCAAGATTTTGTTCGACCATGGATAGCCCTAATACGTGTAGGCCTACGTGTATACAATGTCAACAGTCCAGAAGCCAAGGAGCAGAGCGTCTGAACTGGGGAGCAATGAGGGCATACAAATCGTCGTTTCAAATCCTGTTGGGGCCAGAGGAACCTGTGGAAGCACCTTCAGAGTACCGTTCTGTGAGATAAGAAAGCCGACTCGCGACAAGACGATGTGGCTCTGCTGCGAGATCTGTGATTGTTTGGTGAATTCGCAATATCAGATGGGCATCCACATGGAAGGGGTAAAACACAGAAAAACATATCTCAGCAGCAGTCGCCCACTGGCTTACCTAGCCACATGGAGCGCTTGTCAACCAGTCACAATGGGTTGGGATTACTGTGGTTCCGCTGAGAGATCTGCGATTGTGTGGTGCAATCGCAATATCAGATGGGCATCCACATGGAAGGGGTAAAACACAGGAAAAAATTATCACAGCAGCGGTCGTCCACTGGCTTACCTGGCCACATGGAACGCTTGTCAACCAGTCACAATGGGTCGGGATTACTGTGGTTCTGCTGAGAGATCTGCGATTGTGTGGTGCAATCGCAATATCAGATGGGCATCCACATGGAAGGGGTAAAACACAGGAAAAACTTATCTCAGCAGCAGTCGTCCACTGGCTTACCTGGCCACATGGAACGCTTGTCAACCAGTCTTAATGGGTCAGGATTAGTGTGGCTCCGCTGCGGGATCTGCGATTGTGTGGTGCAATCGCAATATCAGATGGGCATCCACATAGGTGGGCTAAAACACAGGAAAAACTTATCTCAGCAATGAAGAAAGCAGCATGGATTGCTTGCCAACCAGTTCTGACCAGTCGAGATTAGCAGAGGGGTTGCATGACCTACCTCTGGCAGTCACATTTAGAGTACCCATGTAAACAGGACTTCAATATAGCTGACTGTATGTTGTTCTATGAGGATGATGGTGTCGTGTGTAACCACTCTACATCTAATCCACTGCTCCATGCTTCCTCCGCAATCTTCCAACCAATGGTTGGGTATCCTTCTACCCCTTGCACATGGAAAATGACAAGTTCTGGCAGCAATCACAAAGCAAATTACCCCCGCTCCACAACCTATAAAGGTACCAATAATATATGCTCATGGACATCTTGTGTCTTCACTTCACCAGAGGAGAGCAGCTTAAGAACATGTGGAAATAACATTAGTTTATAAGATGATAGTGAAATGGTGCTTTACAAAGAAGCACCGTTTTAATGATTTAATCGTTGTAAGGACTTTTTACGATTTGCAAAGGAAGGAATACACACTTTCTTATTGCAGATAATGCTATATGTATGTGTTGTAAAAAAGAAGTGTTTAAGTTTTTTAAGATTTACTAAGGTTTGATTATTTGGTCTATTCTTTGAAAAGTTGTATTTGACACCCTGGCCTGAGTAGACATCTTCATTTCAACTAGCAGCTAGAACTTAAAATCATTCTAAGAACTTTTTACAACTTGCGAAGGAAAGAGTGCAAACTTTCTTTGATCATACTGTATATTCATGTTAGAAACTGTTTGTTTGAAGATTATGTAAGATTAGATTTTTTTCCATAATGTGTATATTTTGAAAACCTGTTTTCAACACCCTGTCTTGGTAGATCTTTTCAAAGAATTTTTCGCTCATTTTGAATTTAGTTACATTACTGTTAATGAAAAACCAATGGTTTGTATATTTATTTGCATTTTGTACCATCCAGTAGCTGTTGTAATTCCTTTTTTGTTTATGCAAGACAGGTTTGCAGATTTGTATTTTAGAATGTAAACATATTTTCAGTTTCATATTTCAAGTTTTTCAATCTGATGTTTACAGAACCAGTGATACACTGTTGTGTTGCACTACTTACACATGCTGAACATGTATACTCTGTATTGGTAAGTATATGAAGTGTGAAGGTTACTTCAGGATGATTTAGAACAAGTGTAAACTTGAAATCTTGCTTGGGAGGCTGACATGTACATTGTGACTCGGTGTGACATGAATGCTATACCGATTGTTCGAGCCAGAATGTGCAATGTATTTGATGTTATTTTTGTATTGATCTGTTTGCCATTATTTATGCATGCATATTTTAGTACTGATGTCGTTAATTTTAGGCATCCGATCCTAGTATAGGTACATGAACATGCTGCTTGTGCATTCCAACAGTTATTTTATAATCGGTGTTCAGGTGTTATCTATCTCATATATCTAGTGTGTGTTGACAGGTGGACTGAAAGGCAAACATTGTAATGGAAACATCTTAATGGACAACTCGTAAAACTCCGGGGGTATCAAGATGGTCCAAAGCTTCAGACTCATTTATTTATTTATTTGATTGGTGTTTTACGCAGTACTCAAGAATATTTCACTTATATGACGGCGACCAGCATTATGGTGGGAGGAAACCGGGTCGAACTCATTTGTTCTTTCCTCTATTATGTCACAGTTAATGGTGTATAAGTGTTCATAAAACATATATGAAGTGCATGCACACTGCAACATCAAAGAAAATCATGCGTTCACGGTTCTGGACCTTCTGTCTTACTCAAGTGTCACATTGGTGGTAGAGGGTATAACTTACCATTTTATGTATGAAAAAACACTTAATCTGTCAAAGATGTGAAGGCACATATAGGTAATATAATATATATATATGTAAGTATGCATGGGGTTTAACGTTGTACTTAACAATTTTTCAGTCATGATGATGAGGAGTCATTAGGTGTGTGTACATATACATGTATTGTGTCTTCTTGGCGCAGGGCGAGTCCATGCTACCAAAGTGCTGCCTCCATTGAAGTATCATACCAAGGACATCAGACATGACACCCCACACGGTGACATTATACTGACACCGGGCAGTCATGTTTCCTTGCTCTAACCTCTCAGTGCTGAGTGCCAAGCGAAGCATCAGCAAGTACCATTTTTAAAGTCTTTGGTATGACTCGACCAGGGTTTGATCCGGAGGTGCAAATACATAAAAGTTCATATGCTCAAACTCTGAACTCCTCCGCCTGACATCTTGTGAATGTTGTCCAGTTCGTGCACAAGTTTTTATACCTCCAAGACATCTAATATATTGATACTTTCAACCATCCGGGTTCCTTGCAAGAAGCAGTACGTGATAAATTACATGGGCGAAATGTTAAAGGTTTTAATGATTGTTAAAAGTACTACAGGACATTGAAACTGTCATATCTGAAGGCTAGATACATGTTGATTTCTTTTCCAGAAAGAGTTTCACACCTAAAAGCTATATTTTTCATTTTTTATTTCTCACCTAAGTTAAACTCACTTTGCTTTCACTTCCAGTACTCCAGTCATTTATCCATTTATAAGCATTACCCTAATCAGTAGCGAAAAACTGTACTGCTTTGTCATGCAAAAAGAAGAAAAACCACCAAGCAAGAAGATCTGACACAGGGACACTGCAACCAAAAACCATACAAGGCACCCCCCCCCCCCCCCCTCCCAAGAAAGCAGATTCTGCCAAAAGCTTTGGATTCTAGTTCACATCTGGATTGGCTTTCGTATAAGCACTCAACAACTTCAGGACATCGAGCATAGCGCAGCTCTTAATTTCCATACATTCTGCAGAAATTGCGGCTACGTAAAACATGGTAATTTAGCATGAGCTTTAATGGAAGAAAATCTCTGTTAAATGTTGGGCTGTTTTTGACTGAAAAAATGATGAACTGAGGTAGCCAGTAGACCTACAGATACTGATTAGTTAAGAGCAGTTGTGATTCTCCTATCATATCTGTATGAAAACTTTTTGTTGTGTTCTAGTTATTTGCCTTTCAAGTGCTAGGACCTACGAGGATGGTGCGGGTTAAAACTCGGCCTTGGACATGGAATTTGTAGATTGCCCCACCTACCCTGTTTGTTTGATGGCCTTGCATGGTGACAATAAGCCGTTGCCTTGCATGGTGACAATAAGGTGCCCTCGTAGTGTTTTGGGGGCCTTGCATGGTGACAATAAGGTGCCCTCGTAGTGTTTTGGGGGCCTTGCATGGTGACAATAAGCCGTTGCCTTGCATGGTGACAATAAGGTGCCCTCGTAGTGTTTTGGGGGCCTTGCATGGTGACAATAAGCCGTTGCCTTGCATGGTGACAATAAGCCGTTGCCTTGCATGGTGACAATAAGGTGCCCTCGTAGTGTTTTGGGGGCCTTGCATGGTGACAATAAGCTGCCGTCGTAGTGTTTTGGGGGCCTTGCATGGTGACAATAAGCTGCCGTCGTAGTGGTTTGGGGGCCTTGCATGGTGACAATAAGCCGTTGCCTTGCATGGTGACAATAAGCCGTTGCCTTGCATGGTGACAATAAGGTGCCCTCGTAGTGTTTTGGGGGCCTTGCATGGTGACAATAAGCTGCCGTCGTAGTGTTTTGGGGGCCTTGCATGGTGACAATAAGCTGCCGTCGTAGTGGTTTGGGGGCCTTGCATGGTGACAATAAGCCGCCGCCGCCGTAGTGTTTTGGGGGCGGTGCATGGTGACAATAAGCCGTCGCCTTGCATGGTGACAATAAGCTGCCGTCGTAGTGTTTTGGGGGCCTTGCATGGTGACAATAAGCCGTCGCCTTGCATGGTGACAATAAGCTGCCGTCGTAGTGTTTTGGGGGCCTTGCATGGTGACAATAAGCTGCCGTCGTAGTGTTTTGGGGGCCTTGCATGGTGACAATAAGCCGTCGCTTTGCATGGTGAAAATAAGCCGTCGCCTTGCATGGTGACAACAAGCTGCCGTCGTAGTGTTTTGGGGGCCTTTTCTTGGTGACAATAAGCCGTTGCTTTGCATGGTGACAATAAGCTGTCGCCTTGCATGGTGACAATAAGCTGCCGTTGTAGTGTTTTGGGGGCCTTGCATGGTGACAATAAGCCGTCCCTTTGCATGGGGACAATAAGCTGCCGTCGTAGTGTTTTGGGGGCCTTGCATGGTGACAATAAGCCGTCGCCTTGCATGGTGACAATAAGCTGCCATCGTAGTGTTTTGGGGGCCTTGCATGGTGACAATAAGCCGTCGACTATGTTTGTGTGTCCTATTCGGCAGTCTAACATCACTTGTCTTCTACCAATATCAGAAGACTTACCTTACTGGTGGTTTTACCCTGGGCACTCTAGTTTGCTCCACTATTGAGACTAGCCCCAGGCCATCATTTCTTGAGTATGGCATTAAAGGACAATAAAATAAATGCATAATTTGAACGCGTGTAAGAATGTAAACAGTGTTGTAATACTAATTAAATACCGGTACCGGTATTGCAGACAAAAGGAATGAGTGAGTTGTAACACTAATTAAATACCGGTACCAGTATTGCAAATAAAAGGAATGAGTTGTAATACTAATTAAATACCGGTACCAGTATTGCAAATAAAAGGAATGAGTTGTAATACTAATTAAATACCAGTACCGGTATTGCAGACAAAAAGAATGAGTGAGTTACATTTGTTTAATTTTCTGAATTATTTTTGTCTTGCCTGTTTGTGATTGAACACGCTTGGACAGGGGATTTGGGACATTCTTAGAGAGTAGATTTGGGACATTCTCTGACACAATTTTGGATGTTCTGAGACAGACAATTTGAGACTTTCTCCTAGATGGGCATTGGGACATTCTCGGACAGTGAGTTTGGGATGTTTTCTGACGGAATTTGGGGAATTCTTGGACGGGCTTTGGGACATTCTGGGATTTGGGACATTCTTGGACCAGGAATTTGTTATATTTCCCTGCTTCTTTTTCTGTTGTGGCACAAATCTTTTGACTCCGTACATGCTTTGTTAGAGACCACTTGCACCTTAGCCAGTACACAAGTATTAAATGTCTTATGTTGGAGAGTTCGTTATCCTTGGGATTTCCTGACTGCCCACCATCATGTGTGTAAGTGAAAGATTCTTGAGTATGGCATTTAACGATGGTCAAATAAATTTGTTTCACAGCATCCTACTGCACCATGACTTGCACAGGATATGTTACATGCAATCGCGTAACAGCTTCAGAACAATACAGCTATAAAGCATACAAGCCATGAGATGTTGCTCAGTTATTTAATATAGCCTTGTAAGGTCAACAATAGCATTGGCTAAGTAAGGAATTCAAAAAAATCAGCTTTATGCTTTTGTCCCTCGTATATAAAACAGATAATAAAAACAACATGGAAAATGATCAAATATTAGACGTACAGTATAATACATAGTACAGAGCATCAATAGGGTTGACTTTGTTTTCAGGGCAGAGAGGCTGCAAGGCAAAGATGCAGGCCCAAGGGTTGTCGTTCTCTGCTGATGGAAACACAAGGTAATCACTAAAGAGTCTCTAGTAGGTGCACAAGTACATGTATATTAAAACATGAAGAGGCTCTCCAGAGACTCCACACACTTTACATATTTGATTGAAGGGAAAAAAAATAATACTAAAACAAAAATGTATAGCAACAAAAAAAGAAAAAAAAAAAAAAAGCATACAAACTTCAATATCACCCTCCTTGGATACTACTACCACATTTGAGATAAACTGAACCAGTCTACAGGTATACTAGCGAGTGAAACAGTCTTAAAGGCGACAAGAATCTAAACTACCTGGTTGACAGTGATAACACCGGATACCTGCATGGATAATGTCTTACTGACACTTCAACGCACCATGAAGAAAGGCGCATTTAACTATACCTCTGCTTATCAGCTTTCTATTTCCACGCATGTCGATTCTTATCGTTTGAGTGTTCTTTTTCCCACCGCCTTTGATTTTAAGTCCCTAACGGTCAAAGACGGTGTATTAGGAATTTCTGAAGAAAGAAATCTTCACACTAGTTACATTTGAATTTTACTCTAAGTTTCAGACATATACAATAAATGATCAAAGATTTCATCCATGACTATGTTGCAAATTTTGCCTGATTCTGAGGGTTCTACTAATCTTAGAGAGGTGTTTTGAGGTTTGTGTTGAAAACAGAATTATATCCTACTGGGAAAATTTACATTTCAGCATCAAAAGATATATTTTGTGGCATTTATTTGCCTCTAAAAATGCTCTATAGGGGGCAAAATTTAAGGTCATTAACATACTTGCAGTTACCTACAATGTAGGTATTGCCAGTATTACTAGAGAGCATGCAACACAGAAAAGAAATTCTAGCACCCAGAAGTCCCTTACTAATGTTGAAGACAAAATTTGAGGGAAATCACAAATACATGCACTTAGAAGAAACTGGCCTGTACAACTACTGTTTTGAGCAAAACTAATGTGTACAATCCCCAGAAGTAAAATGAGTTTAATCTTCACCTGTAACCTGTGGTTCAAGAAGCCAGTTATTTATTTTAAGCCTGAATTGACAAGCTGGATAAAAATATTATGCATTATTAGCCAGGGAAACCTGCGTACTGGTATCCTCCTGGCCTGGAATCAAATCATTTCCAGTCTAGAAATTATTTGACACTCAACAATGTTTCTCCTTATAGGACTAGCACCTAACGAAGCAAATTCAAAATTGCGACGACAATTTTGTTCAACAAAAAGTATTCACCTTCATAAGGCAAATTAAAACCTTTTTTTCTGGATGTTGAGAACTGCTTTATGAAAATTGTTATTACCATTCAACTAAAAAAAGAAAAAGAGACAAAAGAGCAGTTCTGTTCACAAAATATTACAGTTTTCCCATCAATACCTAACTTGTTTAAAAAAGTCTTAGCTGCACAGCAAAACTCCTTGCAATATACACAAATTTCAAAAAAAGACTTTATACAGTGAAATACCTATACACAACATAAAAAATGTAACCTTATATGTACTGAACACATAAGGAACCCCTAGCTAAAAACAAAACCTACAGAAACTAAAGCAATTCTTCATTATCAGTATGAAACATTGTATGCATTTTGATGTTTGATATTAAGAATACACTATACATGTTTGTAATGTGGGTCCTCGTCCCTTGTAAAGTCACACAAACAAAACATACAGAATTCAGAAACAAAAAGCTGAATCAAAAAATGTATATAGTTGAGAACACATGTACACTTATATTCTAGAAAAATAGAAATTCTGAATCAGTTTATGTTCCAGCTTGATCAACATCCAAAAAATAATGTCAATGATTAACATGAAGGGTGACATTTGATACTTAACAAATATCAAAGCCAACAGCAAGTCTATAGCTTATAGCGTAAAGCGTGCAACACACAGTTATAATTAAGTACAGCTCATCAGTACAACCTGTGCAGAACCATGTACATTCAATGTGGCCCGTTGCACCAAAACCACATTCTGGGTGTTAATAAAATTGCACTCCAAATACTGTCAGTCTCAACTGTATGGTTAGAATCAAGAGAATACTGGAAACATTTTAGCCCAAGCTGGATGCCAAGCAGAAATTTATAAACAGTTCATCAGATGTAAGTTTAGGAGGAAAACATGATGGCATGAGTGAATGAAAACTGAATATTTGATTAATACCGCAAATGGGGAAAATAAACCAAATGAATTATTTCTCAAGCTGACTTTAGTGCCTACTTTGTGCAAATTTTCAAGCCACCAATTGCTAACTGTTGTGTTGATGAATTTCTAATTCCTATTAATACAAACTGATTTTATGCCAAATACTATATTAAAAACATCAATGTTTCAAAACCACTTTGGTATCCAAGTGAAAGGAAATACACAAACTTACAGATCATTAGCTCAGCTAACACGCTTTATGAACATAATCCATAATCTGAACTGTTTAACATTTTCATACACACACAGTGAATATTGTTTGACTCCTGTGCATTTGACACTCTTTGACCAATCCAATCAGACAGCTCTGCTCTGGGAAGATGGCTGACCAAATGTTGAGGCTTGAATGCACACATTGTTGAAGGAATAGCAGCTGAGACACATTCATTTCATTAAAGCAAAATATAATAGATCGGTTCATAAATCAAATTTTATATACTTTATAAATCGTACTTTAACTTGCTGATCAAACAACTGTGAAATAAATATACACAAAACAACCCCATCAAACAAAGGTTATCTGCTAGCTTGCTACTGTGTTTGTGTGTATGTCACATAATGATAACAAATGAAAGATGGACCAACTAACTTCCACTTAAAACTTGATAACAGACTGCAATTTTCATGTAAAGCAATACATCTGTAAATCATGTAAGAAATCTTCCTAGCGGAACAATAATAGTTAACATACAATTTCTTTCCCAAATTATATTTTTGCTCTGAGTAGCTTAGTAGACAGATGTACAGCCTGAGTAAGGGCAAACATACAATGTAGCTGTATGTACATGTACGTACATGTATACTGGGGAATGGTTTGTGTTCCCACTAGACAGTTTTACCCTTGTAAGGTGCTCTAAATAATATTGGAAAAATGAAAACTTCATGAAAAGCTGATCAAGGCTGAAATAACAATAACTTTGCCATAAAAGATGCCATGTACATAATTACACATACTGACTGATAGAGACAAGTACGATAGATAATGAAAGACGCAATGAATGATTGAGGCACAGTGGAAATAGAGTCGATTACATGTTACAAAAATAGTCTGGAAATGAGTTGAATATGTATTAAAACATGGCCTTAACTCAGATACACATCGGATCAACAATATACACATATTATGCACAGCGGGATGTCTGAGTCTGAAAGGTCATGCATGCAGCTTAACCAATCAAATCATAACGCAAGGTAAGGGGTCAACTTTTACATGTATAAGTACAGTATGTTGACACATTTGCTTACATACAATACCAACACACATCATCTTGTTTTTGGACAAAGACAGGTAATAGGTATACTCAGCAGTTAGAAAGAAGATTGATGGAAAAAGAACCCCCCCCCCCCCCCCACCCACCGCCCATATAACACATGAATTTGAAAGGTATAAGGCAACATAACTGTTCGGAGAACTCCCTCCTCTCTCTCTCTCTCTCTTCTCCCCAACTGAAGGTATAGATTTCATTCTAGTCCACAGAGAAATTTTTGCAGACTTAAACAATAGTTTTCCCCTCACCCTATTGTCAAACTGTAGTTTCTTTCTAAAGAAACTACAGATAGTGTACATTCTTACCCTGGAAAGTACAGTACGACGGAGAATTTAGAGTACGAAGACACTAACATCATCATGAAGAACATCTCATCCTGGTCGGAGTCCATGGTGAAATAATGCACAGTGCTATGTGGCCTGGATCGTATAAAGCTGCCTCTCACTGCTGCACCCCAATCTTGACACTCGTGCAGAACACTACCTTTGCCTTGCAAATGCCATAGCATGTTCTACCACGATGTTGTCCGGTTCAATGAGCCCATGTGTTCAAAGATCCAAGAAACATGCATGCAAATATCTGACAATTTAACTGAGCCCGCATTTCCACACCAACGGGTTATGAATTCACGAACGTGTTACATAAAGGACGGTAACAAAGTTTTTAGCCTTGTAGATATATACAGCCCAAATTAACTGCATAAAGTAGAACAATTGATGTCAAATGTTTACTCCACGTATCATTTGAGTAGAGTGTAGAATATTCACTCAGGTACATGAATACTGTTAGTCACTATGGTGTAAGACGGAGACAGCACTTGCAACAGTACTTTCCTAAAGGATGAATAGACTCTGCACTGTCGCGCCTCGTCGATTCTTTCAAAGATACTCGTACTTTCTCCATCACAGAAGCAGTATAGTAAGCATGCATAGCAAGTCTACCCACGAAAAACCTCACCCACTCAGGTCAAACTTCTCACAGTTTCAAACTAGTCTAATGCAGCTCAGTTTCAAGCATATACTCATGAATACATATTAATTGAGCTAAGACAATGTACACACATAGAGCAACAACAATGCTCTTACGCGTCAGAAACTCAACATAAAATGCTAAAGATAAAAAACTTTGATCTACGCTGATATACCACACATTTGGTCAAACACAGAAAAAATGTATCAAAAAACCATCAGAAACAACAGGAAAAAATTTTTTGTAACAATCATTAAATCATGTAAAATATATGTATATACAATGAAACAGGAACAGGCTAAAAGAAATAATTTTCACACGATTTTGACAAAGTCCTCAAAAAGTAAAGTGTTCAATGTGTAGCGTTCATGATTTCTTGTTATTTTTAAATCATTTCATCTGAACACTATCCATATCTTAAGATTGCACTTTTCGTGATGTATAGTAAAGAATTATAACAACAAGACACTCAAATGTATATTACATCCTCTTCCGCAGCTAAGCTGGCCCTCTTTATCGACCCTCGTTCTGCTTCGAGACCATTTCCGTCCGTTTCCGTCTCCTTTAAAGCTCCAACTTTGTCCACCAATTCTGGACCATCTGATTGGTCAGGCGCAGGGGAGTCCTTCACCCCATTGGTCGGTGACAAAGTAATGGACGAGTCACCAGAAAACATTGACACTGGGCGAGTCTCTGAAAGAAATGAGAATGCAATATTAGCATTTACCAGAGAAACATTTTGATGTCAACTTTCAGCCTAGCCACCTTTACACATCCTGATAAGATAGACATCTGAAAATCTCCACTATTGTTACCATCTGTGCTTTATTCTAATTTACCGGTGTAATTAAGTATGCATAAGAAAGAAATCACATCAGTGATGACACCTGTCTTAAGCTGATTTTTGTGAAACACTAACATGGTCACATCTTAATTTCATCCTTTCTTCTTCGTATTCAGAGGATTTTGGCCTAAAATATATCCATCATCCAGACCTGTATTTATTTATTTAATTAGAGTTTCACATCATACTCAAGAATTTTTTACTGAAATATGGTGACGGTATCCAAAAATGTATAAAACTTTCTCCCAAGTTCATCAATAGGAAAACTCTATGGCTTTAAACATTTGCACAATTCAATTAAAAGATAAATGGCAATACGAGCCATACCAAACATAATCTGGAAACATAAAAATAATTCATAGTAAAAAATACCTTCCTCCTGAAAAGAAAAGGAGAATGTTTGCATGCAGCTCATGAACAGATTTATGCATTACCAGGAAGACCCTGAAGGCACAAATTATTAAAAACATTAATATATTTCAAGAAACAATGAAGTCAAGCTAGAAGTATGGAAAAAAAGCTGTACTTGGTACACACACCCTGAAAGTTCTATTCGACATTGTTATATTCATAAAATACATTTGTACAAATTTACATTATAAGTTATACCAGCGTGCTGGTTGGGTATATGGTCTGATATTTGTGCCCTTCGGGCCGTGAAAATATTGATCTTTGAGAATACAGGCGGATTGACAAATCACAGGCCTAGAATTTTCTCTGAGTGCAATACCAGTATTTACCAGTGTTCAATGCCATACTATTTCACTGTACAAACATATGTTTTAACCATTCAGTACTTCTGATCATATGTTTACTCACCGGTAAACATACGCTAAATGTCAAAACATATATTCCCTTGGATGGCAACTAGGCCTGTTTTCAGAATTCAGTATTTGACATCTCCAAACCACTAGTGTCAGAGATGTAAATGTCTTCTCACCTGTATATCGATCAGTATCATCACAGAATATTAATTAGCACAAAGCTGCGAAGTATTTGTAAGAGAAAAGCACTACACAACAAAACTACAGTAGATTGAACTGTCTGGCACAGGGCAGTAACAGCATGACACTACACAGCTACACCTCAGACCAGAACTGAGCACCTTGAATTTGTGTCTGCATGACAGTGTTAAGTATCTGTGGTCCACTTGAAATGGTAGGTCCCGACAAGAAATAAGGCCGACAAGGAAATGAGAGAGGATACGTCGATAACTGTCTGGACAGGCTGTGTTGTGTAGGGAAACACATAATAAACTGACTGCCAAAAGAAACTTTACTACTCCGTGAGTTAAATTTAACCAGCCTTTTCAGCAAATCAATACCAAATTATTGTAGGAAAACATTGTGCGAAGCATGTTCCAATGTGCGACACACAAATTTGTTTTGAGACAATGAAGAAAGCTGAAAAATCACGTGACCCATGAATGGTCACAACTGCACATGTAATAAGTGTATAAAAATGTTACACACAGTGTGCTGGACTAGCACACTGACTGAAAACCACCAAAGTAATGCCTCGATTGACTCCAGAACAACACAAGAAGGCCCTGGGTATGGTATCCATGGGAGCCATCCATGCCCACATTGGAAGGACCTTCGGCTGCTGTTGTGTAACTGTGTCAAACTTGATGCAACATTACAGACAGACAGGGCAGACATCGGACAGGCCAAGAACAGGCAGGCCTTGGGTAACTACGTCCAGAGAAGACCTAATCACCTAAGAAACCGCTTCCGGACAGTGACGTCATCGTCAATCAATGCCTTAGGTCACGGGGTCAGTCAGCAGACCGTGTCCAGGCGACTCATGGCTCACGGAATTAGGGCCTATCGACCATTCAGAGGGCAGTTGTTGACAGCCGAACATCTTTGCCAGAGGTTGCGATGGGCTCGAATTGTACGCCGTTGGCAGTGACGTGATTGGCAACGTGTTGTTTTCACGGATGAAAGCCGTTTCTGCCTGTTGCTAGCCGATGGCAGAAAGCGAGTTGAAGAGGGGAACGAACAGCTGCATCATGCGTCCAGGAAGTGGTACCTTTTGGTGGCCGCAGCATGATGGTGTGGGGTGTGATTTGTGGAGAGGAACGGACACCACTGGTCATCATCTACAGGAACCTAACAGCTCAACATTACGTGGATGAAATTCTACATCCTGTTGTCCTGCCATTCCTTCAATAGCAGCCACGTGATGTCCTGTACCACATCACAACGCCAGACCCCATGCAGCTCGAGTTGTGCAGAACTTCCTGGAGGCCAACGAGGTCAACGTCTTGCCGTGGCCTGCACGTTCCCCAGATATATCCCCCACAGAACACTTTTGGGATATCATGGGTCATCGTGTAAGACAACGGCCACGCCTTGCAGGCAACCGACAAGAACTGGCGTTCGCTCTCCAAGATGAATGGCAATGAATTCCTACTACCTACGAATCTTTTCTATCGCTGCTCTGTTTGTTCACTTGCAAAATGATTTTAGTGCTGCTCTGTCCGTTCTTACTCCAGACTTTCACTATCTAAAGTCATTGGTCTTCAATCATCCTGTTTTTTGCTTTGGCAAAATAAACTGATTTGAACTCTGTGTAAAGTTTCTTTTGGCTGTCAGTTTACATTCCAATTCTTCAGTTTTAGACAATAATCTGTTGTGTCATGGCATTTTCAATCTGGAACCAGACCATTTATACGTACAATATTCACGCTGTTTTCTGCTCCGTGAATGTCAACTTGCCTTAACTCTTGTTGAGTCTCCACAGGTGAGGTGGCCTTCAGAGTACAGTTTTCTCCCCATTAAACACCGTGCTGCTTAAACACCGGTATTTAACCATACAACACTGTGTGCTTCCACAGAGTTCAACACTGCAAAGCACTGCGAGGTGTCCTGCTTTGGGATCTAAAAACACCACATGATGGGATACTGGCAGAATGCTGAAGTGGGATATATTACACTATTCCAAGGATGCAGAACATGATGTCAGATGAAACATAACATATTTGCTGCCATGCAACAAAAGTCTCATGAAGCATGCTGCTTTGCCACCATTTTCACATTGAAAATCTGCTGGTACCCCATATATGTGCTGTACAGTTCCATATGGGTAAAGGTTTTGCTGTGTACAAAAAACCAGCATGCAAATGTTAACAGTACATCTGTACATGTACCTAAGTTTCAAGCATTACAAGCCTCTGTATATACTGTATTAGTACTGGCTATAGGCAGATTAATGTTACATATATACTGTAAACAAAGTAACTACAGCCCTGGAAAAGCCACTGGAATCACCTCTTCCTCTTGGACAAAATATGTGTGCTGTTTTGTGTTCACACATTTTCAAGTCAATATGTTTTACTCCATACCCTGAAATTCTAAACTTTTTACAAAATCATATTCCACTGGCTTTAGATTTTCCTTATGTGAACCAAGCTCTGGTTTTATTATTGACACCACTAACTGCCTGAACATAGGTTAATATGATAATTATGTCTATGAAGTTATTAAATACCTGTAAACAATTCGTCCCAAAGCATGTCTAACATTTTATTTTATTTGTAGTCTACATATTCAAATTTCAAATGACTGAACCAAGACGCACTTTTACAGCTGTTTTTTTTTTTAATTTAATAACAGCTTGGGGAACCGTTTGCCTTGAATAAGTGAATAAATTAAAAAATATGTTTAATTTTCTCAATGTTTCTTCACACAGATTACTAAGAGAATACCTGTTTTGGATCCTCGTGTAACAGGTATATGGACTTTATTTACAGGAATAAAGAACAGTTGCTGAGTGGCTGTAGGTATTTTGGGTACCCTAGTTTATCTGGTCCATTTATGAACTGAAATATTATCAAGAATCGACACTTAAAACCTTCACCTCCATTTCCACTGACATTCAATCTGACAGCTTCCATTCGGTGTGCCTTTAAATATTAAATTAATCATGACTTCTGTTTTCACTATATAATTATACATATTAAGTATAATTTGTCAGTACTTGTCCAGCAGTTGTCACTTCATACCTGTACTTGCACACACCATCCTGGGTTAGAGGCTATATAGTGTTGTGGAGAGCTGATCAGAACACCAAAGATCACCAGTATCATGCTCAGTCCAGGGTTATATAGTGAGGGTCTCCTCTACATTCAGAGATATAAATAGGGGTGTCCAACATCAGTCAGGGCAAATTCCATAAAATCAGGATACAGGAAGTCTGAGAGAATCTTTTGTAGGTGAAATCATCTTTTGTCTGAGAAATTTCAAAGACTTGCAACTCCATTAAACATCTGATACTGTCTCCTCAGTACAATGTTGAATTGCCAACTGTTTCAAAATGGTGAAACTACTTGCTACAGGTAATCCAGCAGTAAGCTAAAAACATGATACAAAAGCACAGATACTCCCTAAAACTGAGAAGTCAAATATAAAATAACAAATATGACTTTTCATTTTTTTAAGTATCTATGGGTTTGCATTATGAAGCTGCAATTACATGTTTTAATGTCAACTTTCATTGAAACAGGATAAGTTTGTCACAGATGATTTCATAAAAAGACTAACTCCCAACCCTTCCATCTGAATTTTATGAGATGTCCAGAATGGATACTCTTGTGCAATGTAGTATACTGTCAATTTTCATCCAATAGTAATGCAGCATGCCATACTGTGCAGAGAACTGGTTACCCATGGATACATACCAGCTGTCTGATCATTGGTGGTTGGGGGCCCCTCACGAGGCTCAGAACTGGCCCGCTTTGAGGGCTCTATTGGAGCTTTTCCTTTCTCTGTTTCATCTTCCACTATCTTTTTCTCCAGCCCAAGTTTCTTAATTTTGCCCTTCACACTTAACCTTAGCGTGCTAGAATCATACACTATCCCACTGGGGGTGCTTGAAGAGGCTGGGGCAGGCTCAACTTTATTTAATGCATCTTTTAATTTGTCTGAAGGAAAATGAAATAACGAGTGTGCAAGCAATCATGAACAGCAACAGCAGAAGAAAGGAGCTTGGAGGCAGTTCTTAACCCCTTACTCACCTATCAAAAGGTATTCTAAACCATAAACACCAGCTAATTGTATACCCAACATCTCCACGACGATTACTATCATACAATAAAAGGATTTCCCAAGTCATATTTCTGTCTATTATACAAAACATACCACAGGGAAAATCTAGAGTACTTAGTATGATAACTTTTCAGTCCAACTGTTCTGGGAAATACTGTTAGTAAAATATGTGAAGAACGAATAATGATAACAGCTTAATGCCATTTGGCCATTTTGCAGCCACACTGTGGCAGCAATGTGTGAAGAAAAAACACAAATGAATTTCTTCTGTAAATGTACATGAATTACTGAATCTAAAAGCAGGCATGAAGACAAGAGCGAAGAAAGCATTATAATTGGTAATTGGAATATTCAGCAAAATGTCTCCACGCTTACAAAGCTGACAATTCAATGTTGTACAAAAAGTGTCTTAAGGTTAGCCAATCAGCAAAAGATATGTTTTAGAATTTGAATCACACCTGCATAATTAAACCAAAGTTTCACTTGTGTTCAATAGTGTTATGAATGCTGCAAATACGGAATTATCAGCACAGAAGCACAGGCTCAAAACGAGAAATATTTTAGAGTTGAATCATGGAGAGTATTAGCCTTTGACAAACATATATGTTTTGTTGGTGGCAATGTTAGCACTGGTGGACAGGTACCACTAGCTACTCACCACATGAATTATCCTCATCATCTATTGTAATAAATAATAGTTCTTGTAGCTGCAACTACATGTACATGTATGTGCAAAATAGCAAACAAAAACAACAAAGTTTATTTACACTGAGTCTATAAACTATGCTAAACAGAATGCATTCGAAATGAAGACAAGCAGTAGTGCACCTGTACTAGTTCTACATCAAGACCAATAAAGGAGTCAAATATCCACATCAAGGTCACATGACTTTAATAAACACCACTTCCAGTCACATGACAAGTTAGATTGTGCTTCTGAGATAAAAGAGGTACTTCTGCTACTAAAGAGGTAACTTTTTTGTCGGTGTACAGGAATGAAAATAACTGAAATTGTCTCAAATTTTGGCAGGCAAAATGTTTTGTTGATGGAAGTTTGAAATTCTTGGGGAAAAGTCCGAGAGCCATCCTCCTGACATTGCTTCATGAAGGTAAATGTACACATCTAGAAAGCTCTCAATTTCAATGATGAAGCTGAACGTATGTCACAATGTTTATGGCTGCTTTTTCTCACAGTTTGGATATGGTACATGTAGACACCAATGCTTAAAGGACATCAAAGGTTTGGGGCTAAATGTTAACATTGTTGCCTATGGAACAATAATTGGGTGGGAGGTAGGACAGCCCCTTAACATCGACCACATTATCGGTGATGACCGCTAAACTCTGAAGCTGATTCAAACCTCCACTCACTCATGTCCATTCAAACAGGATTTTGCTCCTGTAGGCAAAGCCCATTCTAAACTAGACCTAATTCTACTTCCTTCATCACACCCATAGCAAACATCAGTCACACTCGTAGAAAGCTTGTGAGAAAATGGTTAGGTGTGACCTGGACTCAGAATGTACCTGAAGCTAGTCTATGTACAATTTTCCATAAGTGCAACTGTACTTACTGCTCTCGTCAGAAGAGTTTTTCTGTGACACAGTTGATCGGGGTTTGCTTGGCAGCATAGGTTTGGGTTTGGAGCTAACTGGTGGTGGGGTGGGTTTTGCAGCTACTGTCCTTTTAGGTAACACCGCTGAAACACCAACAACAAATTTAAATCACTATGGAATTGAATGTCCACACCATGATGTACTCTATATTTACTGATACACATGTATTTGCAGATGACCACTCCTTTGACTCCTTTGCCTTTCCTTTTATTTTTCTCTATCAAGCTTTTATTGACACACCTCCATACTCCTCAGTGTTAGTTTGATGGTTTATAGGTTGGCCTTTGTATCATGCTTAACATTACTTATTTATACAAGTGTTTGCCAGATTGGATTTTAGAACACCTGGGAATATCACCAGGCACCTGACAACTTTTCCTGATCATGAACTTGAGAAAGTCCCACAAAAATCCCATCTCCATTTTACAATGACTTGCCAATAGCAAACAATATGTCATATTGAAATAGCAAATCTTAGCAGTAAGCATTACTCTGCAGTAATTTTGGTATGGGGAAATAGCAATGCATACATAAAAACAGACTGTTTAAATCCTTGCAAAGAAATATTAAGAATAAACAGATGTGAAGCAGATTTTTGTTGTATTGACAGATCTCAACTAGTGTTTTCGATTTCAGAGGAATAAGATTTGGATTCCATGAATCAATAATGTTGTGCACAGATTCCAACATGCCTGCCTTAGTACATGTGAAAACAGAGAGAAGTCATCCACTTTCTCCAGTAAAATTAAAACTCAGGGAGTACATCACCTATAACTTCATGAAAGTTTAGTGCAGTTTTTCACCCATTTAATTTAGCTTTTTTCAAGCGACACTTTTGCTTGATTCTGATTGATTTACCCACCTTGTAAGTCCACTATCATAATTTTTTTGTTAAGTTTGTTTAATTTATTATTAGAAAAGCTTGATTGTTGGCACCTCCAGAAGAGCATTTTCACAAGCCAAACTTCAGGTAAATGCTATACGAACTGTGGTACAGAACGGTGATTTATTAGTAGTATTAGTAAAGTAGTATTAGTAAATATGCTTGGCAGGCCAACAATAATGGACTAACCAGGCTTTAAGACAGGGTTTATTAGCCTAGTTCTGTCCCAGTATTGTGTTCTGAGAGTAACCTACATGTAGTTGAAGTTTTCTCCTCAGTGACAGGAGGGGGTGGTCGGGCACGGGGTTTGGGAACAGGGCGCTGAGGTACAGTAGATTTGGGTTTTGGAGGTTCAGCTATGTTCTCCTCCTCTGGTTTGGATCTCTGTGACATATTGGCTTGAGCTGGCTCAGGCAGTACATTAGATCCAGACTCTCCCTTGGGTTCTGTACTTTTGGGCGCACTTTCTGGAGTGGTGGGTGGATCAGATTTGGGCTGGTCAGGGGGAGTCTTGGGCACTTCTGTTGATGTCTTGGGTGTGTCTTCAGGTCCCTTTGGTACGTCATGCTGACTCTGCGGTGAATCAACAGAACTTCTGGGTGAAGCTCCCACTGTTTTGGGTGTCACAGTCACAATTTTGGATGCGTCAGCAAAAACCTTGAATGTGTGTTCCGGGGTTTTTGGGGGCTCCGCTGAAGATAACGGTTCCTTTGGCAAACCCTTTACCAGCTTTGCATCGGCAGAATTTTCTCTCTTGGTTCCCAGTGATTTTGGAAGCGGGGGAGGCTGAGTTTGTGGCTGAGGTGATTCAGCCTTAGGTTCTACTGGTTTTGTTTCAGAAGAGGATGTTTGGTCACCTTTAGGATCATCACCAGAAGGTTTAGGTTCGGCATCGGCAAAGTTTCCAGTTTTGTTTTCTCTACTGAGCTCAGCAGTCTACAATCAAATATATGTACGTGTTGATCACAAATCTTTACAGCAGACAAAGAACCAAGTCAACAAACCCCCAAGAAAAGAAAAAAACAACAGCAAGTTTGCAACAGCTGAACATTTCCTGCATAGGTTTTCATGTCATCTTGCACTTAGGTGCCTTGTTAAAAGAATGGCACATGTTAAAAAGATAGGCACCTGTCATGTCAAAAATTCAACCCACCGACTGACAGACAGACAGTACAACAGACTTAAGGGCTGCGTATTTGCAACTAAAAAGTTGAAACTGCACATCATGGGAATTATGTCTAAAACATTAAAGCTGCAGTTTCCAAGCAAGTACTAATACAGGTTCTGACCTTTGCTGGGTTGGTGGAGAGTCGCTTCCGTTTCATTTCCTCCATCAGGTTTCCACCAATTAGAAGTCTGCCTCGGCCAGATGGTAATTTAGGTCCAGTGTATGGAGGGGGACTCTTCTCTGGTACCTCTAAAGGACCAACAAAAAAACAAAGAAAAAACTTTCACCAACAATATTCTGGCTAATATGTACAAGTATATGGACTTTCATTTTTAAGTAACATATGTACTTAAGTTTGATCATTTAGCTGAAGAAATGGTGGAAAAACATGTATTTTCAGCAGCTAGTACAATGTAAGTTCTAACAAAAAGTAAGCATTTGTGCGACACTATTTCACTGCAATACTTCAACATGTGAAATATGTAAAAGTGAAACAATAAGCTATTAATACAGAAATTAACAAACAATGACAAAATAGTTTTTTCAACAGGTCAATATGATGCCATTAATGCATGTTTTCTGTTAGTCCTCTGGAATATCATTGAAGTGATGGCTTGTTAAGTTAGGAAGTTAGGAAGCTATAAGTTATCCCCTCCACAACTCTCAAACTCAGTGTTGTTACAACCTCACACTAAGCGTTGTTACAACCTCACACTAAGTTTTGTTACAACTTCACAGGCCCAGTTCACTGTCGGGTTGACTGCGCACAGCTGATGAAGCCTTATCTTGACTTATACACCTCAAAGCCAAGGCTGAGAAAGTTATTTGCAACATAACTACTGCATCAGAGCTCTGATCTTCTTGGCAGGATCTTTATTCACTTGATAGATTCCATCATGAGGATCTACAGCTCATAACATTTGAACTTAGCATGGAGATGTTTTGACTTCATCATTATAGAAGCGCAATATGCCTCTGGCCCAGGGAGAGTTAATCCAGACTTCATCATTATAGAAGCGCTACATGCCTCTGGGCTAGGGAGAGTTAGTCCAGTGGTAGAAGTGGGGGCTGGAAACCTTCATCTTTATAGATGCGCTAGATGCCGGTGGGCCAGGTAGAGTTAGTCCAGACTTTATCATTATAAAAGCGCTGCATGCCTCTGGGCCAGGGAGAGTTAGTCAAGACTTTATCATTATAGAAGCACTACATGCCTCTGGGCTAGGGAGAGTTAGTCCAGACTTTATCATTATAAAAGCGCTACATGCCTCTGGGCTAGGGAGAGTTAGTCAAGACTTTATCATTATAGAAGCGCTACATGCCTCTGGGCCAGGAAGAGTTAGTCAAGACTTTATCATTATAGAAGCGCTACATGCCTCTGGGATAGGGAGAGTTAGTCAAGACTTCATCATAATAGAAGCACTACATGTCTCTGGGCTAGGGAAAGTTAGTCAAGACTTCATCATAATAGAAGCACTACATGTCTCTGGGCTAGGGAAAGTTAGTCAAGACTTCATCATAATAGAAGCACTACATGTCTCTGGGCTAGGGAAAGTTAGTCAAGACTTCATCATAATAGAAGCACTACATGTCTCTGGGCTAGGGAAAGTTAGTCAAGACTTCATCATAATAGAAGCGCTACATGCCTCTTAGCTAGAGAGAGTTAGTCCAGACTTTATCATTATAAAAGCGCTACATGCCTCTGGGCCAGGGAGAGTTAGTCAAGACTTTATCATTATAGAAGCGCTACATGCCTCTAGGCTAGGGAGAGTTAGTCCAGTGGTAGAAGTGGGGGCTGGAAACCTAGAGATCACTGGTTAAACTTCCCAGCTGGTAAGCCCTGTCACATTCAGAAACAATAGGTTTCATAAATTCTTCAAGTTCTTATAAATGTTAGGATAACATTTATATTTCAAATCATTTAACTTACTTATCATCAGTTCTGTTCAAAACATGAGCAAATCAAGGACATATGCGTCTACCCTCACCTGATGTTGCTGCTGGGGACAGGGATTTTGTCTCCGTCTCTACAGGCTTGACAGGCTCAGCCTTCTTCTCTCTTGATACAGGACCATTAGATTTTGTGCTCTCACTAAATGATGCTTTCTTCTCCACCTTGACCTCATCAGACAGACTTTTCTCTGCCTCTTTAGGCTTTGACTGGCTACCTGAAGGCTGCTTCTTGGAGAAGAAACTGGCGATGGTGAATCCCTTTCCACTGGACCTTGAACATAAACAGAAAACTTACCAACTGAATTAATTTTATTGGTCAATTACTGAAGTGGCGCCAGGTAAACCAACCACCTTTAGCTGAGTGACACCACATATGACACACGTACACTATCAATCACTGAGTGAACTCACTGTGTATGCTGTATTAGTGGAAGACAAATGATTTCCAAGGAAGTTCATGGAAGATTCTAACTTAAGCTAGAATCCAGATGTCTGAAATACTCCCCTTACATCAGCCAACATTTTAAAAAATATAAGAATACATATACTAAGAAACCTTAAAAGAACAAGACGTCATGTTACTTAGTTTGGCTTCATCTAGAATGTTGCATGGGCCATTTTGTGAATACAGAAGTTATGAAAATAATTACGCATATATCCTCATACAAGGATATATATTTGTATATCCTATCACTAAGTAACCATGTAACTAATAGTGCAGGAAGATGATGTGTACATGACTGTACATGATACTGATGTGTACATAACTGTACATGATACTGATGTGTACATAACTGTACATGATATTAATGTGTACATGACTGTACATGATATTGATGTGTACATAACTGTACATGATACTGATGTGTACATAACTGTACATGATATTAATGTGTACATGACTGTACATGATATTGATGTGTACATAACTGTACATGATATTGATGTGTACATAACTGTACATGATATTAATGTGTACATAACTGTACATGATATTGATGTGTACATAACTGTACATGATATTGATGTGTACATAACTGTACATGATATTAATGTGTACATGACTGTACATGATATTGATGTGTACATAACTGTACATGATATTGATGTGTACATAACTGTACATGATATTGATGTGTACATAACTGTACATGATATTAATGTGTACATAAGTGTACATGATACTGATGTGTACATGACTGTACATGATATTGATGTGTACATAACTGTACATGATATTAATGTGTACATAACTGTACATGATACTGATGTGTACATGACTGTACATGATATTGATGTGTACATGACTGTACATGATATTGATGTGTACCTGATGTGTGCATAACTGTACATAAACACTCACGTTTTTTCCTTCTTGTCTCTGTCCTTTTCTTTATCCTTAGAAGAAAATGGTGACCACTTTTTTTTCTCAGGTTTGGAGCTACAACAGATGAAACACATAACTACTGCACTCCCAACTGATTGCTCTTTCCAATGGACATGAAGATGCCCTGTAACTCATCATGATGAAGATATGTACTAAGTTTTCATTCAATATGACACATAATTATGAATAAAGGTATAGAAACAGATTTATGACAACTTGACAGATAAACCTACAGTCTCTCCTCACACCTGCCCAGCCCATCCCTGTCCTGGAGGCAGAATGGGACCCTATCACAAGATGCAAAACATCTCATTTGTGGAAAGAACACAGCCATGTTCTATCTGTTATCCTGCTGTATGGGGGAGAGACTGGATTCAGGATGTAGATGTATAAAACTGTTAACCTGACACAAAAAATGACTACCTGGAGGCAGAGGTCTTCTCATTCTCATTTTCATCTGTCTTGGAAATAGTCCGTGCCATGGGTGGAACACCCTCCACTGGTTTGCTCTCAAAGAAGGAATTAGTGTTGGGCACCTGTAAGTCTTCATCCTCCACCAAATTGATGGGTTTAGCTGTGGGGCGTGTCACTGCATGAGCCTTCACCCGCTTGGGGCGTGCTTTGCTCACATGGATCAGCTTGGGGGCATCGCTCATCCCCGGAAGGGCATCAAAACTGGCAATATCAACTCGCTCTTCTGATAAACATAACATGTACGCCAACAGTGAAAGTGGATTTATATTAACACAACATTCATTTTCACATCCTCGTGGTAATTTCATCTGTCAAGGGAGGTAAATCCTTAAAAAAGGGAACTAACCTATGTATTACGAAAATAGCCCATAAGTACAAAGGTCATTACTGGAAAATTTATTCAAAAAAATGATTCAGTTAAATTTATCGGTGGATGTATGAAGTTTTAAAAACTGCCTGAACATGGATAAGAAGTGATCCAATATAAACTTGTCAGAATAAATGTACATTTATACCCACACTCAACAGACCTGTGCAGGTGGGTTTGTATTTACCTGGTTTCCGGACAGGTGTATCCTCCAAGCCATCTGCAAACAGAAACATGACAATCAAATTACTCATTTTGAGGATAAGAACAAATCAAAAGTATTACGATGCGCAAATCCCTTCTCTCAAAGCCACTTATACCAGTATCCTTTCCCTCATAGTCACTTATATCCCTTGATTCACAGCCACATATATTCCTTCCCTTACGGGCACATATATCCTTCCCCCACATCCATTTATATATGTTCTCTCACCTCCACTTCTATCCCTTCCCTCGAAGCCACTTGAAACTTTCTCTAATAGTTACATACATGTATATCCTTACCCTCAAATCCACATATATTCTTTCTCTTGTAGCCACATATATCTCTTGCCTCAGCCACATATCCTTATCTCATGGACACATATCCTCCTCCTTCATGGCCACATACATCCTTCCCTCAAGGCCACACATATTCCTTCTCTCAAGGCCGCATATATCCTTCTCTCATGGCCGCATATGTCCTTCTCTCATGGCTGCATATATCCTTCCCTCATAGCCACACACATCCATTCCTTCATAGCTACACATACCCCTTCTCTTACAGCCACATATCCTTCTCTCATAACTGCATATATCCTTCTCTCATGGCCACATATATCCTTCCCTCATAACCAGACATATCCCTTTCTTCAGAGCTACACATACATCCTTCCCACTGGCCACATATATCCCTACAGCCAAATGTATCCTTCTCTCATGACTGCATATATCCTTCCCTCATAGCCACACATATCCCTTCCCTCACAGCCATACATATCCTTCCCACTTGGCCACATATATTCCTACAGCCAAATGTATCCTTCCCTCATAGCCACTCATATCCCTTCATAGCTACACATATCCCCCTCCGTCATGGCCGCATATATCCTTCTCTCATGGTCACATACATCCTTCTCTCATGGCTGCATATGTCCTTCTCTCATATCCTTCCCTAAGCCACCTAAGCTTCCTAAGCCACACATATTACATCTCTTACAGCCTAATATATCCTTCTCTCATGGCCACATATATCCTTCTCTCATGACTGCATATATCCTTCTCTCATGACCGCATATATCCTTCTCTCATGGCCCCATATGTCCTTCTCTCATATCCTTCCCTAAGCCACCTAAGCTTCCTAAGCCACACATATCCCTTCTCTTACAGCCTAATATATCCTTCTCTCATGGCCACATATATCCTTCTCTCATGACTGCATATATCCTTCTCTCATGACCGCATATATCCTTCTCTCATGGCCCCATATGTCCTTCTCTCATATCCTTCCCTAAGCCACCTAAGCTTCCTAAGCCACACATATCCCTTCTCTTACAGCCACATACTGTATATCCTTCCTTCATGTCCACATACATCTCTTCTCTTACAGCCAAATGTATCCCTCACCTTAGAACAACAGGAAAAGATGCTTTCACAGATGTACACCCAGAACCACAAATGTCAAATGCCAGCGAGTTTGGATCTACAGGAACACGCATTAATGTCAAATGCCAGCGAGTTTGGATCTACATGTACAGCATTAATGTCAAATGTCAGAGAGTTTGGATCCACATGTACACGTATTAATGTCAAATGTCAGAGAGTTTGTATCTACATGTACACGCATTTTAATGTCAAATGTCAGAGAGTTTGTATCTACATGTACACGCATTTTAATGTCAAATGTCAGAGAGTTTGGGTCTACATGTACATGCATTAATGCATTAAACAAATGCAGCAAGATGCACAAGTTCTGAATGACACAAAAATGTTGGATAACACAGGCATAGTTAAGAAGAATTCCACTCTGACAAGGAAGATATTCTGTTATTAAATCTATCAAGAAATTATAAGCACTGGCACGATGTTTTGATATTGAGACTATGACAATGCTTAGGGATTAACACTCCACAAATCACTCACAGCAAAAGCACCCATGCCGAACTGCTTGTTGTTAGCTAGTTTGTTCACATTAGTAACTCATCACTTGCATTGTCAACAAGCATATTATTCTAAAATCTTTTTACAAGTCAACATGCTGCAGATTATTTCATCGTTTGAAAACATTCTCCTTTCCAAATTTACTGAATGAGTCAATAGACATTCACAACCCCTGATATGGTCAAAGAAATTTTTGTACAAATATATGATATTTTTTGTCCCTTAAGAATTAAAAAGTGGCTTGATTTGCTTACATGCACTGAATCTTCTCACAGGAACATGATTTGCAGTTCTATAGGAGAATGAATCTTTGCACCACACAGGGCAAATGTAGATCATGTCCCCCAGCAAAAAACCCACCCTCCACCCCTGCCAAGCACCTCATCCCCAAAGAAACGCACATGTGTGTGAGGATAGCATTCAAACTTGGTTGTCGGTGATGACGGTAACACTGCACCACACTAAATTAAAATTCATTCACTGTATACATGCTTCATATTATCACACGCCAACAAGAAAACTGCAATGCCTGCTCTGTATTATCTCAACACAGTGCCACATTCAGTCTTCAGAATTCCATAGGAAATTCATTTATGGATTCACATGGCACAGTTTCTGTCTGAATGTTGTTGTCACTTCTCACTTCAAATAATCAAACTCTGAATTACATTTCCATAACGAGCTTAAACCCAAGCATGTGTAGAATGTGTTACAGGACAATACTCAACCAATTATTACAGTTTGAAACATATCAAGCACACAAATACATCCATCATTTTCTCATCCTGAAAAAGGTAAACAAAAAGGGGACATTACTCTGCTTTAACAGTACACTGATACTGGCAAATGTGCAGATGCAAGCAGATTGTGGATACAACAGTGATGACACCAGACCCATGCGTGTTAGTAATACCTTTGCCCTCTGAATTAAACCCCTTGATTTCGAGGCTCTCCATAGCTCCACTAGATGGCGCATCTAAGATGGACTTTAGCGATTCTTTCTCGTCCTCATCCCGGTTGGTGGGGAGGTCTGCATCTTCGCCCAGTGCCTTCTTACCTTCATCCCAGGAGAGGTCATTCTTGTCAACCTCGTGATTCCAGTCTTGAAAAAGCACCAACCAAGTTGAATGTTAAGGCAAGCAAAAGACCTTAGCAACAGATCAAAGCCTACCATAGATTACACCAACATGCTTATGTAATACCACAAAAAAGAACATGAATAGAAAGTGTAGCCTACATGCATGCAGGTATCGAACATGAGGATTACATTGTTTACTGAACCTATCGTGCTGAAATGAACAGCAGAACAGCATTGGTTTGTGTTAGCATGTTTATAAACAACCCTGTATTCTAAACTTCAGCAGAGAAGTGAGCAACATTATTAACAATATAAGTCTTTGCTGGACCAATCATGCGTTTACTACATCCTAATCCTACACAAGAGCACGGAAATCCTCTCAACAGCATGCTCAGAATATATGCAGTTAGCTTTTCATGTTAGGAAGAAACATAATCGAGAAATAATGGCGAAGCATTTCTACATATCTAAGTTATTGCACTATCAGCATTATATTTAGCGTTGAGCCTATCAAAATGCTTAAAGTGAACAATATGGCTGTCCTGGGCTTGCAATAAGGAAACAGACTGTCACTGTTTTTGTCTTTTCTTTTGACACAAAATAGAGATAAGCATAATAAAGCAGAATACTGATTACAGATGTTAAGTGGCATTTGCCAAAGCTCCACTAAATCTTCTACATCTGAAGCACACGAAGCACAACGAGCTCTGATAGTAAAGATAGTATTTAATACATCTAAATTCACTGTAATCCTGTGGTGTATCTTTTTCTTCTTTTTTTTCGTTTCTGGCAATTTCTTGCCTAAGAAACTGTTTGGTGGTTCTGAATATCTGGCCTCCACTCCATTACACTACGCCCATGCCGCCTCTTCAAACATGCTTGGATCAATGTGCCATGTCCGTGAGAGCAAAAAAGCAATAAATATGATAAAAGTGAAAACATTTCTAAGCCTGACTGTAAGCATTGGCAGAAAAGGGTGATAACAGGTGTACAGGTGGCCTAACCCTGAAGCCTGAGGGTGAGGGCTGGGGGGGGTGGGGGGGGGGGGGGGGGGGTGGGTGGGGTGGTTAGGTGATCTCTTACCCACAACAGACTGCGGCCTCTTTTTTCTCATCTGACACAAACTCTTTCTTTTGACAGCTAAAGTAGAGGACTCCTACAATAAAAGTAGTAGACAAAAACGCTAAATAAAAGAAAGGCCATATAATTAACACAGGTTCACTGATTACCTTGTTGTTCAAGCTGAGTTCATGTAAAGGTCAGAGTAAACAAAAACCTGAGCATTTGCTGTGTGGGAATGAAAACAATGTTCAGTGTTGTAGACGTATCACACTCCTTAAATATTATCATTCAAATATTTGGATAACTGAAATATTTGTCTTCCCATCTAGAATCATAATGTTCATTCAATCACAGTGATACAAACAGAATATTTAGTAAAAACAACGTCACAGGGTAAACAATATTCTGTACCTTTTTGCTCTCTAGTGCAGTAACTGAACTGCTTGATGTATTTAGTGGTGACCTGAAAACTCACAGATTTGGGTGGTTCTTTATCTTCTTCTGTAATAGTTATCACATTTACTTCATTTTTAGTCTCTTTGGTTGTTCTAGTCTCCTTTTTGTTGGTACTTTTCTGCACATTGAGGTGATTTGTCTGCAAAAAAATAAATGGTAAGAATATGAAAGAATAATCCTAAAAGCTTTCGACATTTCTTCAATCAGGACAAACATTTGAAAGTGAAGATTTTTCTACATGTACTCAATACAATATTCAATCAAATGAAAACTGGGGTTTGACAACTAATCGGTACACTGAATTATTAAATTTGACAACTTTTAGTATGTCTTTCCTTTTTTTGATGGTGACTGAATACAGCATTGCTATGGAAACACTCCATACACATATGAACTAGACCAAGGAAACATTTTCTCTGACAACATAGAAGCAGCCAAACAGAGCACAATGGCAACAAGTTCAAAGTTCAAAATGAAAGACAATTGTTTTTTTATCCTCCCCTTACACATCAAACATGGACATCACATGACTGTTTACAGCACACACAGACAATGTGTATTAGTTAAGCAAACGCTTGACAGTTTGAAACTTACCAGGGTCTTGTGACTCTTTGACAGGTTGTCAATTACCTCGTCCATCACGCTGTCAGACACATGGGCTGCCACTGATAAGTTACACTCACTGTCAACAATGCAAAAGAAAAAAAATAAAACAATAAAATTGGTTGTCACTGCACAGTTGCTCATAGGTTAAAAATTCTGATGTTTCAGCAAAAAAATAGAATTTGGAACAAGACTTCAGAAATTCAAGACATGCCTGGCGGGGTAAATTTTCAATAGGCCCCTGGGCCAGTAATACGCACACAAGCACCTTAAGCGGGACAGGCGAATGATGTCATACTCTAATACAACCTGTAAAGATGATACGTAAATTCATGTCATAAATATATCCACCTGAGCTTATTGATAACATCTGTTTCAACTCCATCCAGCAGGTATTTGGCAAAGTTCGGAGGTAAAGTACTTCTTTTCTTAGACTCTTCATTTAGCCGGGAATGGAACTCCTGAAGGTCAAAAATATCAAATATATACTGTGATGGTCACTCTGTAAAATGTCATCAGCATCATGTGAGCATTGTGAATCACAATTTTGTGATTTAAAGTCCAGAAATTAAAAAAAAATCTGGTCATTATCTGTTTATGGTCTAGTCTAAGTTCAACCAAATACACAGTTTTCAGAAAATACCTCATCAATATGATGCTCTGAAGTGTTTTAATATTTACATTTGTACCTGTACCTAACGAGCTGCAATTCAAGATGCAATCTTAAAATTCAATCAAAAAGACAAATACAGTTTCAAATTTACCGAAAACCTGAATTGTCACTTGTGGATAAGATGTGGAGATACAACTGCTTTGTTATTACTGTATTCATTTCTTTGATCTGATTTTTGATTATCACTGTGTCTGGGCATTTTTCACTAGACATGTAACGATATCACATTAAGCCACAGCCAAAATATCAAGACCTGGATTTTAACATGAGATCTCACTGGTCAGGCACTTTGAACGTCCAGAAGAAGTCATCAGTTCTTCCTCCCAGCCATGTCCCTGACTATTATGGTAGCTTTCACTCACCTGATCTGCCATGATTATGACATTTCATACACCTGATCTGCCATGATTATGACATTTCACTCCCCTGATCTGCCATCATTGTGACATTTCACTCACCTGATCTGCCATGATTGTGACACATTGGCTATCTGCAGATTTCAGCATGTCGTGCACAGTCCACTGTTCAACATAAAAAACATGTTCAAAATGTCCTAAACATGAAGCTAAGTAATACTGCAAATTATACCTGAACATGTCCAGAAGTACATGTATGTAACTGGCTTTCAGAAATCTCATCTTAAGATATATTACGCTCCAAAAAAGGTAAAATTAATACTAGAATACTTGAAAAGAAAAGACCGCTGAAGAATTTCACCTAAATATTATCATTACAATCATTACATCATTACAAAAATAACATTCAATGTTTTGCTGACCACTTACCAGCATTCAGTCACAATAAATGTTTGATATAAGACCCTCATGAGTACATATCATATTGCACGAACTTCCAAGCTCAGAAGTTTTCTATTTTGAATGTGTGGTCCTCAGCAATATGTTTTACCCATCCGACTAGAGATTATTCCCCAACTTCCCCTGCACCCCCTCAATGGATGCTCCTTTAACATTCCACGAGCTGAAATCTAATCCTGCAACATCATCCTGAAGTCCAAAGATTCTCTTCATTTAAGTGAAGAGCTGTACAGTTTCTAACTTCTTACCCTTTCCTTTATTCTGTGTGAAAAGCCTGTTTGTTGACTCGAGTGGTTCTATGCCACTTAAATAATTTTACCTGTAGATGGCGCTCCAGAACATCCTTCAGCTCTTTTGCCATGGTGGTAAGTTTAGCCTGCACTGGGTTGCCAGTGTTTTGAGACTGTATCGCTATTTCTTGTAATCTGGGTAATATCTGCAGAATAAAACATGACAGTTTACGTTAAAGGTGTTCAGTTTAATGTAAAGGCAGAGAAAAAGAGAGTAAAACACTACATGTTAATAAAACTAAAATTAGATTGACTGAACTTAATTTAAACATTAAAGTTTCTAAACCATTGTAATACATTTCTCAGCATCTTTGATGAGGTCACTGGCCTGTGTAGGTCCCTCTGGTTACCCTCAACTGACACCAGGTACAGAACGATTATAATGTTTCACACCTGTACCACTTACCTGTCTGGAATTTTCAGCATCTTTGATGAGGTCACTGGCCCTGTCTAGGTCCCTCTGGTTACCCTCAACTGACACCAGGTACAGAACGATTATAATGTTTCACACCTGTACCACTTACCTGTCTGGATTTCTCAGCATCTTTGATGAGGTCACTGGCCCTGTCAAGGTCCCTCTGGTTACCCTCAACTGACACCAGGTACAGAACAATTATAATGTTTCACACCTGTACCACTTACCTGTCTGGATTTCTCAGCATCTTTGATGAGGTCACTGGCCCTGTCTAGGTCCCTCTGGTTACCCTCAACTGACACCAGGTACAGAACGATTATAATGTTTCACACCTGTACCACTTACCTGTCTGGATTTCTCAGCATCTTTGATGAGGTCACTGGCCCTGTCTAAGTCCCCCTGAATTCCCTCAACCGATCCTAGGGCCAAGGCATTCATCGTATCTTGTACCTGTACCACTAGCCTATCAACCAGCTGAAATGAAAACGCCAGGTGAAAAATTAAACTTCATGGAAAATTCCACACCTTCAAAATTTCCTTTGAAGTCATTCAGACAAGATTTTATCTGATATTTCAAATCATATTTATTAAACAAATAAGCCTTTTGATTTGATGTACCTGTTACCTGGCACAGTATTACAAAGATTCTCATCAGGTAGACGGTAATATTGTGATCCATACAAGATGTAGAAGCAAATCTGAGATCAGTGTTGGATAGCCGTCTGACCAGTGGCTTACCTGTTGGGTAGAGCTGATCAGGAAACCCTGCTGTAATCTGTATGCCTGGTCAGAAGCAAACTTACGTGGGCTGTGATTACGCTGCAGAAACGCCTCAATCTGTCAACAGTACCAGCAAAACATGCATTAATCTGACAATCAGGAAGGTAAAACCACTATCTGTGGGGGGAGCGATCATATGCATACACAAAACACTGAATTGGAACATGGATATGCAAGCTTAAACTTCATGGAATATGTCTGCAACATTCAAAAACATATCATTAACTTCCTCAATAATTAATTCAATATCCCATACATGTACCTCGTTTCTGCAGTCACACAACGTGATGTGTTACATCGAGTTTTCCAATTTGACTAGTTGAAAGAAAACATGACAAATGCTATTTTATAACATGTCTGAAATAATCATATGACGTAGATTTGACAAATTGCATTCTGTAAACGTGGATTACCTCACTCAGGTATTAATTTGCCTTAACAACCCATCTGCTGTACCTCACTCAGGTGTAAGTTTGACTAACAACCCGCCTGCTGTTCCTTAATCAGGTGTTAGTTTGTCTTAACAGCCCACCTGTTGTACCTCACTCAGGTGTAAGTTTGGCTAACAACCCGCCTGCTGCACCTTAATCAGGTGTTAGTTTGTCTGAACAGCCCACTTGTTGTACCTCACTCAGGTTTTAGTTTGTCTTAACAACCCACCTGTTGTACCTCACTCAGGAGTTAGTTTGGCTAACAACCCGCCTGTTGTACCTCACTCAGGTGTTAGTTCGTCTTAATAACCCACCTGCTTTACCTCACTCAGATCTGAGTTTAGCTAAGAACTTGCCTGCTGTACCTCACCCAGGTGTTACATCCAGTTTGCCTTAGCAACCCACCTGTTGTACTGCTGTCTCCATCCTCTCTGGGTGCAGTTTTAAGGCAGCCACTGTGTCATTCACCGGAACTGGCATTTTCTTCAGCGTGTAGTTCCTGGACAGAGTTAATTAAAGACAATGTTGTCATGGCAACTAAAGCCTTTAAATGAAGTTATGTTGAATTAAATCTTAATACCAGTCTAATCCTAACTGAAAACAACCTGCGCTTTATGGTCCTGATTAATGTTAATACCTTACTCTGTTCTCTTGAGTTCATCATTCTCTTTATCAGGTAATAATATTTGCATTTTTCAAAAATCAGGTCATTCATTAAATGAACATGGTTTAATTGTACAAGTATGAAAAAGCAAGTACAAGGTCACACCACGTCTGACTGACTCACTTCTCTAAGGCAGCAGCTATGTCCTCAAAGCCTTGGATTGTGGTGCTGTTTTTGTCCCAGTACACGGTTCTCAGTTTGGTGTTGATCTGTAGGGCCTTGGCTAACATACGGGCACCAAAGTCACCCATGTGGTTCCCACTGGAGAACAAATCAGCACGTTGTAAAGTGCATCTCACATATGTCCAAGATGAACAAGCTGAATATTTTTTATCTTCCCTTTTTGCAAAGCTAACAATAACAAATTTAAGGCAGCCTGAAACAAGATGTTATTTTTTTAATGCATGACGCAATATCACATGCTCCAAATGTCAATTTTTGAAAGTATTTTTTGAGGTACAAAATGTGATTTTTCAGACACTTTTCCCTCCTTTTCTTTCTTCATTTTCTTTTTTTTTTTCTCTCTTTTTTTCTTCCAGTTCCTTACCACCTCTTGTTGACAGCTGAAGTGTAGCTTTGAGTTTGAATGCCACCATTATGCGCACGCACGCACACACCAGCGCGCACATGCACGCACACGCACACACACACACACTAATGCACATGCTCATTAGTGAGGTAAAATGTGGTACTTTCCACATTTCTTTGCAAATATCACATGCTACTTTATAATTTCATGTTAAGTTTTCATTTGTTTACCTGATGTCGAGTTCTGTAAGTGACGTGTTGCTTCCCAGGGCATTGATGACCATGGCAGTGTCTCCACGTAGCTTGGAGTCTGCCAGGGACAGAGTCTCTAATATCTGAGGAGGGACAGTCACTTGTGTACAGTCAGGTAAAACATTCAGAAACTGCTACAGGTATAAATGGATGCATCTGAACAATACATTGTATTACCAAATTACAAATCCTTCAGAAAGTCAGTGAAAATCATACAGAATGAGGTTTGAGGAAAACAAAAACAAATTTAACTATATTTTTTTTATACGCTTGTATGATTAGCGATTAGTCCCTCATGTGATTGAAGGCAGGTTTACATGTGGGGAAGTAAGACAGAGCCCAGTGGGAAACCACTGCATCTCTTGGAGTTCTGATAAACCTCCTGACTAAATCACAATGCTGAACCAGAGCTGGAGTTGATCCTGCTCAATGGAAGTGTTACCTGTGAAAAAATTACTGTGCTCAATGAAAGTGCTGCCTGCGACAAGCTAATGAGCTTATTCAGAGAGTTACCTTTGATAAATTATGGTGCTCAATAAGAAAACAATCTGTGAAAAGACTTGGGTGGTAACTTACAGATTCCTCATCCTGAATCATCTGTACAACAGATTCCAAGAGAATCCCGATTTGTCTGAAATACCAGAACATATCAAAGTTATTTATTTATCTGATGTTTTACACTGCATTCAAGAATATTTATATGATATTTATACATCTATATTATTATATGACAGTAGCCAGCATTAAAGTGGGAGGAAACCTGGCAAAGGAAACCCACAACCATCTGCAGGTGGCTGCAAACCTTCCCATGTTTTGATCAGACAAGAAGACTTTAACAGCTGGCGAGAGGTTCATGAGTCACTCTGCTGTGGAATTCATTCCAATTTCACAACTCACCTTTCATTTATTCTCAAAACCATCATCTTGTGGATTGAGAAAAAATAATTTTATTAAATCATCCTTTCTATAAATGAGGAGCTGTTAAAATATCTCAATAAACTCACTTGGACTTGAGCCCACTGAAGTTCCGTCCAATACTGAGTTTGGTCAGTCCCCTGTTTTGCTGGATCCAGGCCAGCAAACTGCACAGATCCTGCTCTAGCCCTGAAAACAAACCATCAACATTGTATACACACATACATGTTGGCTCATTACAATTTGGGTCCTCTGTCAGTCAACCTGTCATATACTTCTCCAAAAACACAAGAAAAAATTTTTTTTCAAAGATATACAGTATTTCAGATGATGTTATTAGAGCTACACACCTGACATATAGTCTCTAATTATGAACTAACCATCTTCTATACCAACTGCATACATGAGCCAGACTATCCACACCTGACATATAGTCTCTAACTTTGAACTAACCATCTTCTACACCAACTGCATACATGAGCCAGACTATGCACACCTGACATATAGTCTCTAACTTTGAACTAACCATCTTCTATACCAACTGCATACATGAGCCAGACTATACACACCTGACATATAGTCTCTAACTTTGAACTAATCATCTTCTATACCAACTGCATACACGAGCCAGACTATCCACACCTGACATATAGTCTCTAACTATGAACTAACCATCTTCTATACCAACTGCATACATGAGCCAGACCATGCACACCTGACATATAGTCTCTAACTTTGAACTAACCATCTTCTATACCAACTGCATACATGAGCCAGACCATGCATACCTGACATATAGTCTCTAACTTTGAACTAACCATCTTCTATACCAATTGCATACATGAGCCAGACTATGCACACCTGACATATAGTCTCTAACTTTGAACTAACCATCTTCTATACCAACTGCATACATGAGACAGACTATGCACACCTGACATATAGTCTCTAACTTTGAACTAACCATCTTCTATACCAACTGCATACATGAGCCAGACTATGCACACCTGACATATAGTCTCTATGAACTAACCATCTTCTATACCAACGGCATACATGAGCCAGACCATACATACCTGACATATAGTCTCTAACTTTGAACTAACCATCTTCTATACCAACTGCATACATGAGCCAGACTATCCACACCTGACATATAGTCTCTAACTTTGAACTAACCATCTTCTATACCAACTGCATACATGAGCCAGACTATGCACACCTGACATATAGTCTCTATGAACTAACCATCTTCTATACCAACGGCATACATGAGCCAGACCATACATACCTGACATATAGTCTCTAACTTTGAACTAACCATCTTCTATACCAACTGCATACATGAGCCAGACTATCCACACCTGACATATAGTCTCTAACTTTGAACTAACCATCTTCTATACCAACTGCATACATGAGCCAGACTATCCACACCTGACATATAGTCTCTAACTTTGAACTAACCATCTTCTATATCAACTGCATACATGAGCCAGACTATACACACCTGACATATAGTCTCTAACTATGAGCTAACCATCTTCTATACCAACTGCATACATGAGCCAGACTATGCACACCTGACATATAGTCTCTAACTATGAGCTAACCATCTTCTACACCAACTGCATACATGAGACAGACTATGCACACCTGACATATAGTCTCTAACTTTGAACTAACCATCTTCTATACCAACTGCATACATGAGCCAGACTATGCACATCTGACATATAGTCTCTAACTATGAACTAACCATCTTCTATACCAATTGCATACACGAGCCAGACTATGCACACCTGACATATAGTCTCTAACTATGGGCTAACCATCTTCTATACCAACGGCATTCATGAGCCAGACTATACACACCTGACATATAGTCTCTAACTATGGGCTAACCATCTTCTATACCAATTGCATACATGAGTCAGACCATACATACCTGACATATAGTCTCTAACTTTGAACTAACCATCTTCTATACCAGCTGCATTCATGAGCCAGACTATACAGACCTGATATATAGTCTCTAACTATGAACTAACTATCTTCTATACCAACTGCATTCATGAGCCAGACTATACACACCTGATATATAGTCTCTAACTATTAACTAACCATCTTCTATACCAACTGCATACATGAGCCAGACTATCCACACCTGACATATAGTCTCTAACTATGAACTAACCATCTTCTATACCAACTGCATACACGAGCCAGACTATCCACCCCTGACATATAGTCTCTAACTATGAACTAACCATCTTCTATACCAACTGCATTCATGAGCCAGACTATACACACCTGACATATAGTCTCTAACTAGGAGCTAACCATCTTCTATACCAACTGCATACATGAGCCAGACTATCCACACCTGACATATAGTCTCTAACTATGAACTAACCATCTTCTATACCAACTGCATACACGAGCCAGACTATACACACCTGATATATAGTCTCTAACTATGAACTAACCATCTTCTATACCAACTGCATTCATGAGCCAGACTATACACACCTGATATATAGTCTCTAACTATGAACTAACCATCTTCTATACCAACTGCATTCATGAGCCAGACTATACACACCTGATATATAGTCTCTAACTATGAACTAACCATCTTCTATACCAACTGCATACATGAGCCAGACTATACACACCTGATATATAGTCTCTAACTATGAACTAACCATCTTCTATACCAACTGCATACATGAGCCAGACTATCCACACCTGACATATAGTCTCTAACTAGGAGCTAACCATCTTCTATACCAACTGCATACATGAGCCAGACTATCCACACCTGACATATAGTCTCTAACTATGAACTAACCATCTTCTATACCAACTGCATACACGAGCCAGACTATCCACCCCTGACATATAGTCTCTAACTATGAACTAACCATCTTCTATACCAACTGCATACACGAGCCAGACTATCCACACCTGACATATAGTCTCTAACTTTGAACTAACCATCTTCTATACCAACTGCATACATGAGCCAGACCATACATACCTGACATATAGTCTCTAACTATGAGCTAACCATCTTCTATACCAACTGCATACACGAGCCAGACTATACACACCTGATATATAGTCTCTAACTTTGAACTAACCATCTTCTATACCAACTGCATACATGAGCCAGACCATACATACCTGACATATAGTCTCTAACTATGAGCTAACCATCTTCTATACCAACTGCATACACGAGCCAGACTATACACACCTGATATATAGTCTCTAACTTTGAACTAACCATCTTCTATACCAACTGCATACATGAGCCAGACCATACATACCTGACATATAGTCTCTAACTATGAGCTAACCATCTTCTATACCAACTGCATACACGAGCCAGACTATACACACCTGATATATAGTCTCTAACTTTGAACTAACCATCTTCTATACCAACTGCATACATGAGCCAGACCATACATACCTGACATATAGTCTCTAACTATGAACTAACCATCTTCTATACCAACTGCATACATGAGCCAGACTATCCACACCTGACATATAGTCTCTAACTTTGAACTAACCATCTTCTATACCAACTGCATACATGAGCCAGACTATCCACACCTGACATATAGTCTCTAACTATGAGCTAACCATCTTCTATACCAACTGCATTCATGAGCCAGACTATACACACCTGATATATAGTCTCTAACTTTGAACTAACCATCTTCTATACCAACTGCATACATGAGCCAGACCATACATACCTGACATATAGTCTCTAACTATGAGCTAACCATCTTCTATACCAACTGCATACACGAGCCAGACTATGCACACCTGACATATAGTCTCTAACTATGAACTAACCATCTTCTATACCAACTGCATTCATGAGCCAGACTATACACACCTGACATATAGTCTCTAACTATGAGCTAACCATCTTCTATATCAACTGCATACATGAGCCAGACTATACACACCTGACATATAGTCTCTAACTATGAACTAACCATCTTCTATACCAACTGCATTCATGAGCCAGACTATACACACCTGACATATAGTCTCTAACTATGAACTAACCATCTTCTATACCAACTGCATACACGAGCCAGACTATACAGACCATAAACCTGCAATATGTCTTCACATTTTTACCTGGCCTTTTCTGTTTGTCATCTCTCCAGTCTACATTTTTACCGTAATCAGAAGTCACTGATTTGATGACTTTTCAGGAGTATTATTTTCCGACCTCTATCACTTTGGAACAGAAAAGACACTTAATACTGGAGACATTTCTCCATAACTTATAAAATCGTATTGTTTCGTTTCAGCTGCTCCTTCAGTTAAATAAAGGAAAACATGATCAAATTGTTCCATTATGTAGTTTCATGTAAATGTATAGCATCTAGTAGAAAACTGGTTGTTTGTTTACCAATATACATACTGGCCATTCAGATCAGCGCTTATGTAATTCTACTGGCTTGACCAAAATTCCACTGGCCTCAGCTCAGTGGGCCAATTTTAATTTCACACCATTAGATCTGTTTCACAAGGCCATTTGGGCTAAATTCCAAAACATTAATTTTCATGCAAAACCAACAAAAAGTTGGATGCTCAAAGTTGCCTGAAATTACTACAACCACAGCATAGAACAAGTGGTCAAAATGTTCAATGACTTGTTACAAATACTTATGAGTTTAATCTGGATCACAATTCCCAATGTGAAAACGGGCCCCTGAAACTATAACTTACCATTGTCACTGATGTCGAGGCTGGTGATGTTGTTGTTGTTGGAGATACAGCCCTCGAGGTGTCGTGCACCTGCTGTCTTCATCTCATTAGAACTCAGGTCCAGGTGCATACTGTTCACCGTAACATTACTGGATATGCCCAACAACAACTCTCTGGAAATCGGAACATTTTCTTACATATATTCATGGATTCATGGTTTAAACAATTCTATGGTCATCAACATCCATGACTTTCAGATCAATGACAAATCATTTCATTAGACATTGTTAAAGGAGTTAATACTTCATTCTTAGAATCTGTCCATGATTCATAGATGATAGAGTTTTACAATGCATCTACAGACTTTTTGGAACTGTCATAAGCATAATCAAAGACGCATTTGACACACTTACTTCAGTGAATTTTAGGGAAAATACAGTTTTACAATGCATCTACAGACTTTCTGGAACTGTCATAAGCATAATCAAAGACACATTTGACACACTTCCTTCAGTGAATTTTAGGGAAAATACAGTTTTACAATGCGTCTATAGACTTTTTGGAACTGTCATAAGCATAATCAAAGACGCATTTGACACACTTCCTTCAGTGAATTTTCGGGAAAATACAGTTTTACAATGCATCTACAGACTTTCTGGAACTGTCATAAGCATAATCAAAGACACATTTGACACACTTACTTCAGTGAATTTTAGGGAAAATACAGTTTTACAATGTGTCTATAGACTGTTTGGAACTGTCAAAAGCATAATCAAAGACGCATTTGACACACTTACTTCAGTGAATTTTAGGGAAAATACAGTTTTACAATGCATCTACAGACTTTCTGGAACTGTCATAAGCATAATCAAAGACACATTTGACACACTTTCTTCAGTGAATTTTAGGGAAAATACAGTTTTACAATGCATCTACAGACTTTCTGGAACTGTCATAAGCATAATCAAAGACACATTTGACACACTTACTTCAGTGAATTTTAGGGAAAATACAGTTTTACAATGCATCTACAGACTTTCTGGAACTGTCATAAGCATAATCAAAGACACATTTGACACACTTACTTCAGTGAATTTTAGGGAAAATACAGTTTTACAATGCGTCTATAGACTGTTTGGAACTGTCATAAGCATAATCAAAGACACATTTGACACACTTTCTTCAGTGAATTTTAGGGAAAATACAGTTTTACAATGCATCTATAGACTGTTTGGAACTGTCATAAGCATAATCAAAAATGCATTTGACACACTTACTTCAGTGAATTTTAGGAAAAATACAGTTTTACAATGCATCTACAGACTTTCTGGAACTGTCATAAGCATAATCAAAGACGCATTTGACACACTTACTTCAGTGAATTTTAGGAAAAATACAGTTTTACAATGCGTCTATAGACTGTTTGGAACTGTCATAAGCATAATCAAAGACGCCTTAAACTAATCATAATCAATATCACTGAAAACATTTCAACTGGATGTTCCACAGCTTAGTTACAAATGCTCCATCTTTCTGTGATGTCATAATTGCTTTCACCGTGAATGGAATGACAAGAAAGGTAGTCACGAAGATGGGTTGAGGGACATAGGGTATGTTGGATCCACTGATTCTATGGGCCAGCCACTGAGCGTGAAATTTGGTCAAGGAGAGAAACCGTGGTAATTTATTTTATTTAATTTGCTACATTTCCAACACCATACTCCAACAATTTTTCACTTCATATGAAAAGTTCAGGTTTATGGTTTATACATGAAGCTAGTCAAAAGAGCAAGCGATAGATTCAAAGACGCAAGAACTGTAATAAAAGAAAACAATACCTGCACAAAATTAGATTCACACCTCCCATCACTTACTTGATAACTTCTGGTGGTAATTTATTCCCAGATAAATTCAACCACTGAAGAGAGTAGGCACTAGCAAAGAACTTCTTCCAAGATGATGGAATGATGGTTTCTTTAGTTTTCTTCTGTGTGAAGGTGTTGTTTGCCAAATTGAGATGACCAATATTCTGACAACAACCCCTCAGCAAAGCTCCACATAACTGCAAGCAGACATGGAGGTACACACATTACAGCCAGTCACATGCAAAAACATAGTACTGACAAAATTTCTTCTCCTAGGCTGTCAAGGTTATGATCTACTCAGTACCAGAAACAATCAAATCTTGATGGCTTAATAAACCTAGATATATGGAGTTAATTTGGGAAAATTTAGCTGTGTGAAATAAGGAACGACAAGTATATAAACCCACACCCAATAAGGGCAATCAAATGAGAGATACACTTCATATCACAACACTGACAGTTTGTGACAGGGCAGGTAGATGACCAGCTTACTGCGCGGGAATTAGAAAAGGGAATACCTTCGATCTTGTGTGTCTTGTGTCTATCACTGACGGATATGTGATATACATATTTTTTATCCAGCTAGCCTCTCAAGGCAAAAATACTCCATTTCTTACTTCTAATATTGTCATGACAACTTCCTTCTACTCTCACTTCTCTCCAAATGACCTGACTTGTGCTAGACTACTATATCTTTGGAAACCACACATTTTTTTTTTACCCTTTATGTTTGTTAAGTTAAAGCTGACACCCTGACAAAATGTTTCTTGCTTACACGCAGTACGCAGAGCATTTCTCAGAATCCATGTGACTTACCCCATCCAATGGGACATCAGTGTTCGACAAATCCAGGTGGCTGATAGTATTAGGCTGAGCCAGAAAGTTGAATAGAGATTGTGCCTACAAACCAACAGTATACAGGCTACATCATCTCATCACAACAGTTCTGTGCTGAACAGCAGGCTTTTTAACAGCAGCATACAAGTGCCTGGCATATTTACTCATTGAAAGCAAATGTCAAAATAATAAATACTATTAAATGATTTGAAACAATCTGAATTCTGATTATCTATGTATCCTGTGTAGACATTCAACAAAACCATTTCTGTCAAAATCTGAAGTCTCGTTACACTGCTTAGTTTGGAAGATGGAATTCTGACAACAATCATCAAAATAAACTTTATGCAGTGACCAAAATCTTTTAGACCAAAAATGAACTCATAAACTCATATTTCAAACACTGACTTCAGTCAGAAATGGCTTTGTGAAATCAAGCCACTGGTTAAATCCAGTGTCTTCAGAATGGTAGTACAGTGAGGCAGCACCATAAATATGTCTATGTCAACAATGAAACCAGCGTGGTATACAGAGAAACCAATGTTATATGACAGCAATAATGTGACAAGCCACGACACACTCCAAACAAACAAACAAACATGGCAAACTGACGTGGGGTTTAATGTCCCTCTCAATAATATTTCAGTTATATCTCCTTGTAGCAGGCCAGGGCCCAGTGCCAACAGATTAATGGTGTTGCCTCACCGGTATCCCATTCCAAAGACATCAGACATCACATCTCACCCAGACACCAGACCAACCAGAACTTGGCCCGTTCATCTTACAACGAGCTCCAAGCAAGGTAATGCGAACATTACCTCTTTTTTAGGTATGACGCATTTTCTGGATACAACTCAGGATACGCTGTGTACGAGTCTAGCCCACAAGAGCCCCTATACAATACTTACAGCTGAGTCATCCCCTTTCATGGAGTTGTCAGCTAGGATGAGGGTCTGGAGGGATCCTGGCATGGACTTGTTGGAAGTGAGTGCCTCTGCCAGTTTTCCGATACCCTTCCCTGTCAAGCCCGTCTTAGCTAGGTTCAAATAGGTTAGCCCTTTACTCAGTTTCACCAAGGCTCCTGTGAGGTGTAGCAGACCTGATGATAGAAATATCAAATAAACATCCACCAAATATTTCCAGTGGCCAGCACACCAAGTGCATGTAGGTTAACAATTTCTGTTCATGTAGGTGAATTTATTTAACTCACTTTGGAATAACAGTAAGAGTTTTTCACTTCTATAAACACCATCTGTCTTATGGGTGGAGGAAACCAGAGCTGCTAACTTTCGTAGGGGTACACATAGGATACCATTTCTTTTCATTTACTGTAGAAGAATTTATGTGTTTAGCTCAGTTCTTTTTACAGTAACAATTTTCCACTTCCATGAAGACAGTTAGTTTTACAGATGGAGGAAACCAGAGGTGCTGACTTGACAAATTACTGATCAGCTTTGTGGGGAATCTAGAAATTCCCTGCCCAAAACCAGGTGTGCGTCTGCATTTTGTCTGTCCAGGGCTATGGAAGAGATGTGGGATCAAAATGTTCAACAACAAAGCCCAACACACACATAAAGTTTCTCAGATACATGTAGGTCTTTGAAGCATGACAATACTACTTACTAAAATCAGTCTGAGGTAGGCTTCCAGTTCAACAGGGCCCTCAGGACTGAATAATTACATCAATCCGACACTCAAATACCATATGAAATGGTATCATTTGGGATCTGAAACTTTTCCCCACAAAACCCCTGTGGTAGGTTTAAAAATGCTGGGAATCAGCTCCTGATTCCACTAATATAACTAATTTGTATTTGTTGCCCTGTGTTTTTCTTACCCCTGTCCTCTAGTAAATTGTTGGACAAGTCTAACTTGGTCAGCTGACTCCCTCCATTAGATAATAAGGCTGTGGAGAGCTTCTGTACAAAATCTCTGAAAATATGAATACCAGTACATAGTGTTATAGCTTAATGTCTACACACCAAACCATTTGTCATTTGCTCACGGTATTACACAACTAAACCATTTGTCGTTTGTTCACGGTGTTACACACCAAACCATTTGTCATATGCTCATGGTATTACACACCAAACCATTTGTCATAGGCTCACGGTATTACACAACAAACCATTTGTCATTTGCTCATGATGTTACACACCAAACCATTTGTCACTTGCTCACGGTATTACAAACCAAACCATTTGTCATTTGCTCATGGTATTACGCACCAAACCATTTGTCACTTGCTCAAGGTATTAAACACCAAACCATTTGTCATTTGCTCATGGTATTACGCACCAAACCATTTGTCACTTGCTCATGGTATTAAACACCAAACCATTTGTCATAGGCTCACTGTATTACACACCAAACCATCTGTCATTCGCTCATGGTATTACCAAACCATTTGTCATTTGCTCACAGTGTTACACACAGAAGTATTATACACCTATCATTTGTGACAGGTCACTGGAGGAAAATATATGCCAGATTTGCAACCTGCATGTGGTTGTGGGTTTCTCAGCCCCGGTTTCTTTCCACCATAATGCTGGTCGCTGTCATACAGATTATTTTCGCGAATTAACTCCAAAAATATGTTTGCAGGAATTAGTTTTCATGTTTTTAATCAAGTGAATGCTGAAAAAATCTTAAAACTGTTCAGTTTTCCTTCAGTTGTTACAACACGGCCGAAATTCCTATTTCAGGTCAAACAGGTATTATCAAGGGTGCCTTTAATCCTTCTTTGTTTCATGGGGTGTCGCTAATCCTCGTGATCTGGATCAGAGGTTAAAACAACTGGGGATGGGTTATCAATATGTAAGAAGATTACTTTCGCACCTACCACGGGCAGTTTTCAAAGAGGTGTCATTTCTTTTTGCACCTTTGATGGGCAACTCACAAAGTGATCTGTCACCTTTCGAGCAGTTCAATACAAAACAGATGACAAGTTATTCATTCTTTATCAAGCAACATGATTAGTTTTGGATGGTTTTCGGTTTTAATCGTCCTATGTAGCCGGTCAGAAACAGCTTACACTGAAGTAGCTGTCAAAACACCCATTGCGTTGTTGTACACAATCACAATTTGTTAGACGCTCACTCATTGGTCCATAGGAGAGACACAACCAATGGCATAGTGTGTTTTAAAGTAACATTCATTAGAAGCCAACATGGGTTAGTATCTACTTTTCTTTCACTTTATGGACATACAGAGGACTGATCAAACTAAACAAGAATGAACTCCCACTTTGTTTCAGCACACTTACACTTTAATACCAGTGTTGGTCATGTGTAACTCTGATAGAACAGCATTCTTTTTCATCACCTTCAGAATTTCACCATGAGCTTCTGGAACCTGAAACAATATTCAAAACAAGATAAAAGCACTGGACATACATATACATACAGCCTTCAGAGAGGAAGCAGATCACATCACATGTAGTTCTTATAATGTGTATATGGCCAACCAGCTTATAATGTGTATATTGCCAACCAGCTTATAATGTGTATATGGCCAACCAGCTTATAATGTGTATATTGCCAACCAGCTTAGAATGTGTATATGGCCAACCAGCTTATAATGTGTATATTGCCAACCAGCTTATAATGTGTACATGGCTAACCAGCTTATAATGTGTACATGGCCAACCAGCTTATAATGTGTATATTGCCAACCAGCTTATAATGTTTATGTACATATAGGGCCTGTTACAGATTCAGGTTCTCGAAAGTTCTGCCTGGGAACACTCGTGCATATTCCCGAAATTGGGGTTACAATCCTGGTAGTGAACGGCCTTCTCTAACATAAGTGTTTGGCAAATGGAGCGTGTTGTCAATTAAAGCATCCATGACGAATTCTGTTTTAAGTGAAATATGAAGAAAGTCATCATTCTATATGCTGCTCTAGATTTGTACTAACTACAGATGAGCGCTTAATTCCAGAAGATGGACACTATTTAAATCAAAAGGAATATACTGATAAAAACTTATACAGATTAGGACTCCAGTCTCCAGGAGTCTTGGTGGGTGGAGATGGGTAGGGGGTCGTCATAATCGGAGTAGCTTTAATCTCATAAAGCCATTTTGTCACCTTAGTGGTAAAGACATGCTCAAGCATATCAACAACCACCAGTAAGAGCACAACTTAGCCGAAGCCCTACATCTCTGTGTACATTTTGGCCTCTCCTCTCTATGAAAAATTTAAAATCTTAAGAGGTTTCTTAAGTACATGACAATGGGCAACTGTTTCCTCCACCCACAACCTGAGCATCATTATAGACAATCTCACCATAATGCTGGCTGCCTTTGTATAATTGAAATATTCTTGAGTATGGCACAAAACACCAATTAAATAAACAAACAGCATTTAACATTTAAAGACTTAAACAAAACATAAATAAACAAGGAGAGTAAATATTGGTACTAAAGCTTTGTTGTACAGAAGGCAATTATGCATTATGCAGCATGAAGCATTACACACACAACAAGTATTAATGAAGAGGGTGATGTATGAAAGAAGTGTTTTATAAGGTAGGTGGGTAGGTATATATACAATGTATCTGTGATTTATCAGCTTTGCCTTGAAATGTAATTTATCTGTGAAGGACTTAAGCTATTTGTGTTATTGGAGACCCTTCTTACATCTAAGCTGCATGTATCCTGGTTCTAGAACCTTTTCACATGTCCATTTCTCTGCTGAGAAAGAATATTTTCTGCGAAGCCCTGACAGAACCCACCAAAATATAAATTACTGTCGTCATAAGAAAAAATTAAGATTGATAAACTGAGTCAAACTGTTCCCTAGAACACGAAAAATGGTTAAAAGCACAGGCTTGTTTCAGTTTAAATCTTAACAGAAAGGACACAGCTTTCACTACAGGTATATGAAGCTTAACACTACAATAAGGCTGGTCTGACACTTAACCAACTGATTATGTCACACTGGTAGTTTCAGTCACATCGTATTTTCAGGCAAAATTAACAAGGCCAAAATCAAAATAATTCATGCATTTCATAACCAAAATAAAAGAAAGTGTCGTACATGAATGCAGAGAAACCAAACAAACACAAACAGAGACCTGGCCATTACATTTTTGCTCCGCAGTTTATAGACCAGTTAACTGCTGCAGGTGACTGTATTAGACATACATGTACTTGGTTAAGATAAGATGAGCTACCAAAAGGTTATCACTGTCACAAATCAAACTAACACTTGCTGCAGATGAAAACACATCCATGTATGCTGTGCTAAGATGAGATCTCCACAGGTTAATCCTATTCCGTCAGTGGGGAGATGGACACAAGGCAGCGTGACCATAAGGAATGAGCAGGAGTAAAAGCCTAAGCCCTGTCTGTGTCACATGCATTGGTGTGGGTTTTTTGAAGCGAGGTAGTGACAGTGTTGCTGTAATGATGGAAGCAAACCAAATGAAACGGGAAGGCCATGGTCATCTATGTGACATATCGGTACTTTGTTCAACATTAATTCTGACAATGTACTTCAGATAATCCTTCGCTATTATATCCCTATTTACTATGAATTTTAACAACAATCTTTAGTTGTGACTTACTGTTAAAAAAGGGTGTCTCTGTTACTCTGCGCATCAGATAACCCATCACAAGCTAAACAATTCTGTCCCCATGAACTAATCCTGCACGCATCTACACGCCAGGTACATGTTGTGACTTCTTGTTAAGAAAGAGTGTCTCCGTTGCACAAATGGAAAAGAGAGGTGAACCTCATGAGTTATCATATTGTAGTTCTTCCACAAAGATTGGTACTGACACGATGTAATGCTTTCAATAGTCCTACATATACCTGATGTACATTCTCTGTTTTGGAAAAATTCCTTTTTCTTATTACAGGCCAGAAAAAAATTAATATTTAGGGGCATATCACGGTGTCAGGCCAGAAAGATGACACCCTGATAATGTCAGGATTCTCATGATGAATACGTCTACATGTACAGGGGCATATCACGGTGTCAGGCCAGAAAGATGACACCCTGATAATGTCAGGATTCTCATGATGAATATGTGTACATGTACAGGGGCATATCATGGTGTCAGGCCAGAAAGATGACACCCTGATAATGTCAGGATTCTCATGATGAATACGTCTACATGTACAGGGGCATATCACCGTGTCGGGCCAGAAAGATGACACCCTGATAATGTCAGGATTCTCATGATGAATACGTCTACATGTACAGGGGCATATCACGGTGTCGGGCCAGAAAGATGACACCCTGATAATGTCAGTATTCTGATGATGAATATGTCTACATGTACAGGGGCATATCACGGTGTCAGGCCAGAAAGATGACACCCTGATAATGTCAGTATTCTGATGATGAATATGTCTACATATACATGTATAGGGGCAAGCTCCTTATGATATACATGCATCTCAATCTTCACAATGTCAAGGTATAGCATGTTTAGTTCAAATGACAAGTAACTCAGTTGAACTGAAATTCTACATTGCACATGTAATCTCTAGTCTGCAGTGACATTCCAGAAACTGAAACTATTATTATTAATAATAAAGTGTTTCTCTGAAATGTTGCCATTTTATTTGCCCAAGAAAGGGCTTCAGCCTTGAACCTGGGGCTAATCTGTCCGCCGCTATTGTGTTGCGGAGAGTGTAGTATCATGCAGTGTAAAATGCCAATGTGTATTTCAACCGAAGTTTAGCATTTATCAAGTGACACATTTTCCTCGTTTCTCATCAATTCATACACGTTATAGGACCACATTAAGATTTTTTTGTGAAGTTTGATTAATTTCTTATCAGAAAAACTTTAGTGCTGGCATTAAAATGCCATTGTGTGCTTTTGAAAGTGAATTTTTGCTTACCAAACTTTAGCTGAAATACAGTACATGCCATGAAATTGTGAAGATAATAAGCCCTAATGTTGGTTGAAATCTGGGACAGAAGCTGATATGAGGAGGCCAAAATATTACAAAGACTGTCCAAAAATCCAAGGACTTACATGTGATTTTATTGGAACATTGTTTTTGCATGCCTAAAACAATGGGAACAAATTTACACCGGAGATTAAGTATTCTCAACATACAGCAATAATGTTTTATGTGCAGTATTAAAATGCTATTAAAACATTCTACAAGATGATATGTCATGAATATTCAGTCAAAATGATCATTAATACGAAATATCTACTTCACCATCATGATCATCTGAAAATATTTTGCATTCTCAATGTCTGAAATCGTACACAACATTGGTTATTCAAACTTTATACGTACCACATGCCAATGGCGAGGAACCTTTGGGTCATAAAAACTGCACATTAAAGGTTTTCCAGAACAGAAATTAGAACATCTCAAGACAGAATGTTTAGACACTTGCCTTTGTTTAAGTAAACAAAACAGATGAAAGGAATGCACAATTCAGGCATTAAAATAAATCAGAGAAAATGGGGAAGGGGAATGAAGCCTGGGTAATTATAGCTCTTCTTTAAGATCTAGGCCTCTGTTAAGTAATTTAAATGTAGACTGATTGATTGACTGACTGACTAGTATTGCTGTCGTTCAGGAATTCTCATGTAAAGTTGTCTTGACACATGCGTGTTCAAAAGAGTTCATTAATGTTTGAGAACTACTTGTAATACTCTGAAGTTTGAAAAGAAAGTTGCTAATGAAGGAAGCGAAAAGAAAGACAGTAGTTGGCTGTTTTCCATTTTGTAAGTATGTGCCGTATTTTACAAAGAATTTCATCCATAACAAAGTCATTTGTCCCCATTCTGAGAGTTCTGCTTAGGTCCACTCCTGTAATCAGATGTTTTTCCCTCCATGCAACCATATTATCTGCTTATTTTCACCCACCTTCTGATCTACCATTTCTGATCTATTTTAACATTCTTGTGTGTACACATTTTTTATAAAGTTGAACTCATGTACAAGTACATGTATGTTAGATAGTTAAGTATATGAGAAGAGAGAATAACTCACTTTACCTATGCCTTAGCATTGTAAGGCATGGGAAATTAAGCTGGTACATACAAGGAGAAAAAGCTACTGGCCACACTGCTGTCACACCGATTTTATTTACTTATTTGATTGGTTTTTAAAGCTGTGCTCAGAATTTCTGCCACTGATGTAATGGCAGTCAGGTTTTTGGGTGCCGGGAGTAATCTCCCAGTCTTTACCATGTAACTGAGCTGAAGTCACAGCCAAAAGAGGGTTGGATTTAAAGTCGTAATCTGAGCATGTTTTAGACATAATTATGACACACAGCATTATTGTGACATTTGCAATTTACATCAACGTGATTACCAGTTAATGACTCAACAAGCTTGCAGTTGTAAGCATAGAAAAAAATAGATGTGGAGGAATTCAGGATTTGTTTTGCCTAAAATACCATCTGGGAGATAATAATTGTTGTTGTAAAAATAAAAATAACCCAAAATTCTTCCCTAATGCATTCACTACAAATATTAACATGATTTTAAAAGGTGAAATTCCAGCTAAAGCATCACCAGCATTACTTATCTGCCTTTTCAGTTGTGCTGACAAACTGTGGTATGCTCTTTTCAAGTTATAAAAGAAGAGGGCATAATATGTACCAAGATGTAAAACCACATTCAAACATCTAATTCTAGAAGGAGGCAGAGAATAGCTTACCACAGTGACATATGTTTTATCCACTTAACAGGTTGCTCTACACCTGAGCACAATAAGGAAACAACTGGACACAAGACAAGGCAATGGACTTACCAGCTTCACATTGTTGATGTTTAGTTTGGTGAACCAGGAATTGTGTTCTAGAGCAGAGATCACAGGGACAAGGTCTCTGAAACATGACCAGGCGGACAGTTAATCCATCAGTGACAAGATCACAACACACAGCTAATACATTAGGACAAAAACAACTAGTATAAAGTCATAAGAGCCATTAATATGGAATAATCTACACATTAAAATGAGCCACAGCTACCCAATAAAAACAGTTTATCTATATAACACCAAGACAACCAATTAGGGGAATGTACAATATAACATCAAGAGTTAGACTTGTTTTAATCAGTCAAATACAAATAATGTTTGAATACTTGTTTTGAAAAGCACCTGAAGCAGATTCGTGTATATGTCAAGCACCTCGCCTGCATGGTAATTATGTGTTTTAATGACGATTGTCAAGAAATGTTGTGAATTGTCAAACTGTACATACCTTATTCAGTCACATTTATACAACTTGTGCCAGGCACTACTTTTTTGTAATAGTATACATTACTGTGAAGTCAGCATGGATCATGTAAATTTGCAGCAGTAGTGATAAGCATGAAAACAAATGTTCAGAATGGATTTCTATTATAGGTATCACATGCGGGATACTGCGCTTTATGCTGTCATGAACACAACATCAGTACGCTTTATGCTGTCATGAACACAACACCAGTACAGAAATGATTAAACCTGTTCCTACTACTTTAGGCTGTCATGAACACAACATCAGTACAGAAATGATTAAACCTGTTCATACTACTTTATGCTGTCATGAACACAACATCAGTACAGAAATGATTAATCCTGTTCATACTACTTTATGCTGTCATGAACACAACATCAGTACAGAAATGATTAAACCTGTTCATACTACTTTATGCTGTCATGAACACAACACCAGCACAGAAATGATTAAACCTGTTCATACTACTTTATGCTGTCATGAACACAACATCAGTACAGAAATGATTAATCCTGTTCATACTACTTTATGCTGTCATGAACACAACATCAGTACAGAAATGATTAAACCTGTTCATACTACTTTATGCTGTCATGAACACAACACCAGCACAGAAATGATTAAACCTGTTCATACTACTTTATGCTGTCATGAACACAACACCAGCACAGAAATGATTAAACCTGTTCATACTACTTTATGCTGTCATGAACACAACACCAGCACAGAAATGATTAAACCTGTTCATACTACTTTATGCTGTCATGAACACAACATCAGTACAGAAATGATTAAACCTGTTCATACTACTTTATGCTGTCATGAACAAAACACCAACTCTCTGGCAATGTACTGAACCCTGAACCAACTACTGATCACACTGTTTTCTCCAGCATCCTCTCGAGGAAGTCACTCTCCCATCCCAGGTACAGAAGTCAGCTTGTAGTTATGCTACGCACACAGCCAAGTAGACACTGAGTTGACAAAAACTTGCCATGGTCAAAGCTAAATACCCTAATTCCTCAACCTTTATAAAAAGAGCAATTTTGAGAGCAATTTAAGCACAATTTTAACTCGACTTTGGAGACAAACTACAATAGTTGGATTGGCCAATTTCACAGCTTAACAAAAAGAATAATTTTATCAGTCTGTACAGAATAATGCCTTTAAAAATGCCTGAGTAAACACCTTGCAAACATGTGAAAAAGTTGAAGAATTAGAGTAATGCCACAGACATTATACTCGAATCAAAGTACTGTAGCATGCAATGATCTTGGTCCAAAGTTCTTACCTCCCTTCTAAGTGGTCAAAGTCCTTCAGACACAACTCTTTAGAATCCTGGGACAGGTATATTGTATCCACATCCTTCACATGTAATCAAAATCAGTGTTACCACATGAGCTTAAAAATGATAAATTGATAAATTAAACACTGAGACAGGTATGTAACATGCATTTCCTTTACATGCAATGAAAAACAATGATGCCACACACGCTTATGAATGATATAGTTTAACACTGGGACAGGTATGTTGTATCCACGTCCTTCATGTGTAATCAAAAACAATGATGCCACATAAGCTTAGGAATGATAAATCTGAAATAAAATTACACTAGTATCTGAGTATACTTGCTACCAAACTTACTATTACAGACCCAAAAGTCGCAAAAATTCTTCAGTATGGCATTTAATAAGCACCAATCAAATAAATAAATAAATGTATTAATTCAAAAAATATTACACGGTAAACAAATAAAATAGATATTATCACTTCAAATGCATAAGTTTAATTTCTATGTTCTAAAATTTCTAAACAAAAGTTGCCACATCTTTGTTGAATAGCATAAGACAGACTGAAGACAACAGTTTTGCAAAACTTGAAGGCTTTACATTGTAAGAATGACAATCCTGATATCGCTATTAAGTACTGGCGTAGCAGACAAAAGTCACTCACCCATGCAACTTCCTCCCTGTAAGGCAGTAGGTGGTAATCACACATACAGGCATACATATGAGAGAACCCCCCACAGGGCCCCACATCCTTCTTCTCTATGCCCTTCATCATGTCATACATCACCTTGAGGCGCTCCTGAGGAGTCACCTCAATGCGCTTGATAAGTCGTCTGTAAATGCAGATGAAGTATCAAATGCAGAATAAAGTATCAAATGCAGACAAAAAACAGCTGATAATCTGAGACTTGGAGGACAGATCAGAGACAGAGGAGTTCATCAAATCATGATTTCACATGTGCATGTAAAGACATAGAAGAATGTATCAAACCATCATCTGACCCTTAAAGAGATCACAAATAATGAAATCAAGGTCTGAAATTCAGAGAAACTGCACAACTTCAATTCACAATTTTTGCCTAAGTGATACTGAAAAATTTATAAATCTGTGATAAGGGCCCACTCAGACATAACAGTAAAAAAGCATAGCATACAAAAATCTTCTAACAATAAATGCCTTGAGTATGACAAGTTCATTTTCAAGACGACAATAAGCATTTTACTAAAGTTTCTTGATAAAAGTATAGATTTGTTCACAAGGTTTGTTATCATTTTTTGGGATTGAAACTTTCCTTCTGGAACACAGTTAACTGCGTTTTTAAATAGGTTTCATCCCATAACAGCGGTTTAGAAACGAGGGGGAGATAACTCCTCTTTCCAAAGCACACCATCTGAATTATACTGTTAGAATATGAAATATAACTATGTAATACCCAAGTCACAGTGAAAGCACTTGTTTCTTTTCCTGATGGTTGTAAACAACAAAGCTTATAACAAAGTTATTAGGATATGTACTCCTTACAACGCATGTGTTCGCTTTACATCACTGCCACCATGAGCAAATTTTGTACAGAAATCTTGAACAACATCTAGGTCACTGATTAAGGAAGTAAAGTCAGAAAACACAAAAACTTTGTTTCAACCTTTAATTATTTCTAGATACATATGCATTCTTCTTATCTAATGTATGCAAAAAGGATTCTAACTAACAAGTGAAACAATTTTACGGTTGTGTGCTCATTAAATAATTCTGCATGAGGCTAAGTCTGAAGAAGCCTACGTGCGTCGTACAGGCTTCAAAGGTCAAGCTTGTCTAGTGGTGGAAGTGATGTAAAGCATGTGTAACGAGTAACAATTGTGCTGTAAGGAGTAGGTCACGTGATATGTCTCATGACTCACTCTAAAGGGAATGATGGAAAGATTTGTTTCAGCGACGTCCCGATATGGATGATCATGTGATTGATCTCTTCTGTGTCCGTCTCCAGGGAACAAAATACATGAGTCTTGTCTCCAACAGAAAGAGAAAGCTGCAACCACAACAACATTTCTGCGATCATCATCTGGTGGCATTTCTGTGTTTATTTCAATGATGGTTAACTCTGTAACATATAAAATTTTCACCTGGCCTGGAGGAAACCACGGCTCCTCACTTTGTCATGTCATTGAGTTTTATGTCATTAATTGGTTATGTCTTCAAACTTGTAGTAATAGGCTACAAAGTATTAGTCTTTATTTCAAATATTTAATAAGTTTTAAATCTGCCACCACCACCATCCTTTTCACCTTTCAAGCGTTGTATGAAAAGTCTAAAAAAAAAACCACAAAAATAAATACGCACCATCATATACAAGTATTTCTGCAGGATATTTTACTCTATAAACAGCCAATGACTGTCAGTGTCAGTATTTACTCACAAGGATTATTACCAGGTTAGGCATAATTAAGTTGACAAAACCTATGCGATTATAATGTCAATTTGGTACAATATGACACAGTGATTGGTTGGCCAAGTTCAATAATTAGAAAATTAAAAATTTTGCTACATTTCATACATAAACATACCTGGTTTAATCTTCTGCTCTCAATTGCTTGAATATCCAGATAATGGACGCTGAAATCTACCTGTCAACAAGATACATTCACCACTCAAAATGAAGTACAACATCATGAATCTCATCACATTCAAGTGCACTCAAAATACGGAATATGCAATAAAATGTTTCTCTCAATATGTTTAAGAACAATATAAATACATGTAAATGTATAAGAATGAAAAAAGTATGAGTATTGACAATTGATTTGTTCATCTAACTGTTTATCTAATTTGTTTAATGCTATGGTTCACTTACACAATGGTTGTCAGTTTATATGGTTGAATGTCCTTTTGACTTTTTTGCAACTGACTCAGGACAAACAGAATGCATAATCAGGGCGTTTTGTGAGAGTATTAACAAACAAGAAAGACTGCACCGTTTTGAAATATCTGATTATAATGTACTCAAGAATGTTTCACCTATACCACGTTGGCCACCATTATGGTGAGATAAAATCAGACTTGAGGAAACCCATCACCATCAGCTAGTTGCCCTCATATGACCGGAGAGGAAGCCAGCATGAGCTGGACTTGAACTCACAGCCACTGACATACTGTACATACATTTAACCAACACATTCATGTCAATGATGCTTTCATGATAAAGTGTTCTTCTTTTGCGGCATAAAATAAGGGTAGTATATTTTTGTTCAACAGAAATCAATGACCCTGACCATGTAATTTTCCCAGCTGAGTGCCTACCTACACTGGTGCATGCACATGTATCATTAACATGACCCCAAATAACACAGAACACAATGTAGCATACACAGATAACTATCATATCGGAAAATGACTGGTGTACACAATTCACATTACCCTAGATCTTCCAATGTTTAGCACAGGTATTAGTAGTGCTGAAAGCAAAGAATTACATTTCTCTTCCAGTTTTTTGGAAAGTAAAGATATGATTATGTTGTTCATTAGATTGACTAACAATGTGAAAAAAAGGGGAAAAAAATATACCTACAAATACATGTATATATTGGCTACAAAGAGCTGACCAGGTGCCCCCAAAATGAGAAGAACTGGGGTAAAAAGACATTTGTACATGTAGATGTAATGCAATTTTCCGATTTAACTGTAACTGATGATCATACACTGATCACACCATAATAAGCCTTATTCAAAACACCCTCTATATGTACTTACTTTTGTGGGAACTTTGGCTGACAGCACAAAAAGGCGACAAGCAGCAAAAGCCTAAAAGAGATGGGGGAAAAGACAGAGTTAATGTTGTTTTCTTTGAAATCCATAGTTAATGATAATGATAATGATACTCTATTTTCCCTTTTACAGCTTTAATTGATGAGGTTAACTTTCTCACTACCAATTACTTGAATATTGCTGATGCGGCGTTAAGTCATAATCATTTGTTCAATTACTTAGCCATGTACATGATGATCATACGTCCTGATGTGAAGTTTGAATACAGCAAACATCGAGGGGTCTGCCACATACACAAACCCACATACTACAGCAACACTAATTCACTGAATAATGTAATCAACTTTTTCCCATGTCCGTAAGGTGTTCATTCAAGCATATTCGGAACGTATTATTCTGTGTTGAATAATTAGACCTAGTCAACACTGAGTGAAGCCCTGAAATTGGCCAATCCACTCAATGCAGGGTTTTCATTTAAAATTGAAAAAGGAGGTCAGAGTTCAAAAGTAGGCGGCTGAATTGAAAGTAAAAATGTCACAATTACTACTGACTGAAATAGTAAAAATATTCAAAGTAAGCGGCTACGCGGTTGCTGTAGACAGCTGTCTGAAGCCTGCTGCTTGCCCTTTTTGAACACCCTGCAATGTAGTTTTGTCTCCAAAATCAACTTAATAGTGTGCATAAATTGCACTGAATTTTGATATGTGAAAAGGCTGAAGAATTAGGGTACATAATGAACATATTAAGTATACCATATTTCAGGCAGTGCACTAGGAGGTATTTAATGTTGCCATGCACAAAGGCACAACCATGAAACATTATTATACTGTGCATAGCCCGTAACAGATTCTGTTACGGGAGTCTCCTAACTAAACACGTATCACATACGACCTGTCGTTTAATTACAATGCAAGGGTTTTCAAGCATTTCACTGTATCTGCAGCTTGTCACTTATACAGGTACATCTACAGTGCTCTTTGTCAATTATATCTTCATGTACATGTATATCCAAAAACAATAAATTATCCCTTCTTCACAAGGAATTTCCATACATTTCATTTAATGAGAAAAACAAAACTAGTTTAATATGTCTAATTTCCAAATTTTCGACAAATACTATTTCCTGCAAATCAATTCACAGTTTCACCATATATTCTAAGGTGGAAATCCTCGATCCAGTCTACATTCACCTGGAATCTGTCGCATAAAAACACACTCAGTTACCAAGACAACTGTAAATGTCTAAAAAAAACCCATACTAACTACAATGGTTCAAACCACATGCTTGCACGTGTACAGTGCTGCAGTGTAGATGCACTATAGGAAATGTAGCAGCACCTGTACATGTAAGTGATTACACATGGATACTTATTATGGAAAAGATTTACCTGAATAATTCCACCAGGTAGACTTGCTGTCAGCTGTCATGAAGTCTAACAAAGATTATAGGAATGATCTAATCACAGGGACAGACTCTGTTCCTATAACCATGCACTCCTATGAATGATCAGCTGTATTAGGGTAAAGCCACAAAATAAGAGAAAGCAAGCAAATAGCGGTGAGGATTTACCTGCATGTCAGCCTGTATCCCGGCAAACATCGCTCCTTACCTGCCCACTAATCCTCCCTGACAAGTACGACAAGGGACACAGTATGCTGTGGCCACATGCACATGCCAAGTGCTCAGAAAACACGATCAAACACTAGCCCCATCAAAGCACTGGCCTTAAAAACTTCTCCCCCTTAAGTTAAAACACTGGAAATGTGGCTACTGCACCTAGAAAGTCTATTATGAAGCAAGTGAGCTGTGGAGAGCTGCATGAACATGCACTGTTACAAGATCTGCAGTACCTACATGTACATGTAGCTGCAAGTTTCCTTGTACACTGTAGAGGATGGACAATGGTCAAAAAAGTTGCTTGGACCTCCACCACAGATCAGGCTATCCACAAACACCAACATTTTACTGCTGTCTAAATATGGCTAGTTTATAAAGAACTTGTCAAAACAGGCATACTCTAAAGAGTTACACCAGTTTCAAGACTCCAAATATCTTAAGAGTAGAGTTCAATGATAAGAATGAAGATAGTCTAAATTACCTTCCTAAATTGTAAAAAAAAAAAATCCATTGTTGTCAACTGCTGTTGTAAATTTTGGAAGATAATAAGGAAACAAAAGTTTTTCTGTCATTTCCAATCTTGCCTGGTGTGACATCATGCAAGAGACCTCGATGTCACCCATCACTGATGTGTAGCCACAAAATGATGTCGTACTAGCATGACGTCCTTCCAGCATAACTCAACATCACAGCTGCCTGATTCATTGTCACAGAAGGAATGCATGTATTATCATGTAACATCAGGAAAATTATACTGAAACTGCCAAAGATTAGTTTTTTTTGAGCACACTTCACTTCATATAGGTTTTTAAATAGTGTTTTTTGTAGTAAATGTTTCTGAGCTGTGGTGTTACATGCAGCTATGTTCCATAGGGTATGCGTTTAATACATCATTTTAATATTTCCACCTGGTTTCTACGGTGACTGAAGAACACTTCTCGACCTTTATAATGATTATATGTCTACATGTGTATAAAGCTCTAGATTAATGGCTTTAGGACAGTCTACTGAAACATTCCAGAAAAAACTACCACAAAACAGAAAGCATTCACCAAGTTTTAGCTTTAATTATTTTCTTAATTAGATATCTTTGAAACTTTAACCACAATCCACATACGACAAATGTTACCAGCAAGAGAAAAAAACAACTTCAGCTAAATTAAAGCCAATGTGATCCAGGAGAAACTACAAATGACATTATTCAGTCAAGCTACAGGGCCAAAATAATAAACTGACCGTCATAATTTGCATGAAAAAATGCATCTTTAAACTTAAGGCAAACAAAATATGCCTTTTGACACTGAAAGTCATACCATCATGACCAGTAAAGATCACGCCACTTTCCAGCAAACCTTTGTATTTCTACAGATCAAAAACTCTCCCAATCAGGCAAAATTAGTAATTTAGCCGTACCCGAGATTTTCGGCGAGATACAGTGTAGCACATGTAGCCTATCCCACAGTAAGGCACAAAGGAAAACATTCCACACTCCATAAGCAGGAAAATTACTTCCTAATTCATTTTTTTTTTTTCTTCGGAAAAACTCATTTGATACCAGCATTATTCCAGTTCTTCCAGTTCTTCCATCTTAGATACGTGACCGGCCCCGCTAGCACAGTTGGTAAAGCATCTGCTTCGGAAGCGGTAGATCCAGGGTCAATCCTGGGTTGAGTCAGACCTAAGACTTTAAAAGAGGATGTTCCAGCTTCCTTGCTTGGTGTTCAGCATGAAGGGGATAGTGCAACGACTGGCTCGGTCTGGTCGGCTTACTTACCTTCGGTAAGCAGCACTAGTTAAAAGAGCAGTGGAAATCTGTCCTGTGACAAGGAGGTACATTACATGCATTCTAAAGATTCCTTTGTCATCATATGACTGAAAAATCGCTAAGTACGACGTTAAACCCCAAGCACTCACTCACTCACTCTTAGATACGTGGATTTACAACCATGACGGTATAATATGAAAACACATTAATGCTTAAGGTGAAGTCTCCCACTATATATACATAGAACATATGATACAGGACACAGTTATCACAGAAAAATATGTAAAAAACTCAATAAAGTTTTCAAGCCAGAGAAAATGAAGTTCAACACTGGGGATGTGACACTGATGAACAATTCACTCCGAGTAGCCATGTTGTAGAAGCCTTTTTGAACTTGGCCAATCACTAGCGCTGAATGCATCACATGATAATTGGCTGTCACATCAAAAAACCTATTAGCTCTCGATTGTCAGTGTGGTTTCTTATAGCGCATGAACAAATATTGATGTAATAAACTGCATTTTACAGTTAGTTTAAGTGTTAAACTGATGCATTTTGAACCACACATTTATGAGCAGAGAACTGAAAAGGGCTGCCTGTGTCACAATGTGTACATGTTGGGCAGGAGTCAGCATTAACTTACCAGGGTAAACTGGCAAGAAAACCGCCTCGAGAGAAGAAGAAAACTATATTGTGACTTTAACATCAAAGACTTTTTGATTGGGTATCAGGCGTTTTTGTATTTTCTCATTGTCACATTGTTTAACCCCGATGGTATGGGAGAGCTGCTAGGTTTTGTGACCTCACTCTAGATAGCTATAACATTGCAAAGCGGCGTCACCAAATCAGTGGCTAGGTACTGATGATTTTTTGCTTTTTGTTGATAAGCTGTGTAGAATTTCTTAAATATTTTTAAAACATCTCTAGAATACTACTTTATTAATAAATTCCGCTTTAGTGGCTGACTTTATGTTTGCTTTAAAACTTATTCATCGTTTCTTGCTTATGTTTAAGACCTTTTAGCTACCAGTACATGTATTTATTTATTTTGACTGGTGTTTAATGTCATGCTCAGAAATTTTTCACAAATGACTGCCATCAGGTGTACAGGTAGATGAACCGAGGTACACCATGCATAAACCTATACGTATGTTTATTTATTTATGTATTTGATTGATGTTTTACGCCGTGCTCAAGAATATTTCACTTATACGACGGCGGCCAGCAGTATGGTGGGCGGAAACCGGGCAGAGCCCACGGGAAACCCACGACCATACACAGGTTGTTGACAGACCTTCCCACGTACGGCCGGAGAAGAAGCCAGCATGAGCTGGACTTGAACTCAGAGCAACCGCATTGGTGAGAGACTCCTGGGTCATTACGCTGCCCTAATGCGCTAACCAACTGAGCCACGAAGGCCCCCTCCTATATGTATGTCAAAAACCTCTTGATGTAATGCTCAAACTTGGAAGAGTTGGATTTGAACCTGTGGTCTCTATGATGAATGATTAGGGAGCTTTCCAGAAGATCACAGTTATAACAGCCAGCCCGAATAGTAACCATGCAGAGAACCTGCTCCAGCTGTGTAGTCTACATGTATTGCTCACTCCTACCTTTGCAAGGACGATTTTGAGCCATCTGATCACATCCTATATACATGTACTTGTATGCACTCATATAACCAATAGGTTTGACCCTAACCAATCAGTGTCTCAGTGACTCTCACTACAGTAACTGTATGGGACCTTACCAAGGCTCAAATCCAACTCTTGGAGAAACATGACAAATTCTCTAATAATGGGAAAAAAAAATTAAGACAATGATAGGAATAAATGTAAAGTGTAAATTTCTACATCTGATGCACAACAGCAACAATGAACTGATAAAATCCACTCAAGGAACTATTTGCAGACAGATTGAAGATAATGAAGGTTGCTGAAGTATTCAAAGTGCAGGTAAGAATAGCCACACAGTGGCTCAGGTAAAGACCTGAACTTGCGAATGTAGATTGCCACAGTGTACATGAACTATAAGACACTACTGGTACTTCCCACTACTGTATCAGCCTACATAAGGAACTGTCCAGCCACTGTAATTCTATACATGTAGCTACTTCCACACACACAGCATACAGGTTTATTAATTTATTTAAGTGGTGTTTTACACCGAACTCTGGAATATTTCACTTATGCCATGGGAGGAAACTGGGCAGAGCATATCATACATGTTCATACACATACACACTTATGTATCTATAAAGAAATACCTAGACCCTCAATCAGGAAGTAACAACAGACATATGGCCTAAAAATAAACACCGTACGATAGAATACCGCATATTGATACAGCTGCTCATGGTCTTTTAAATACAAGACAAGATTGTCGGCAGTAGACAGGGCGTTCACACACCCAAGAGTTAGTGGATAATACTAGGATATTTATAATCTGTGCATACATATCAGTTTAGCTTATCTGTATGTATCATGATATGACACAATAACGTAATTTCTATACTGAAGCGTAACGTATACAAATCCACATTTCCTCCTTCCCTAGCTTTTTCAGTTTATAATGAATCTATCTGATGGTGTTTTTTGATTTTGGTGTTTTAACACAATTCTCAAGAATTTTATACACTTACTACAGTGTATACAAGTATGATGGTTGCCAGGATGATAGGTGGAGGAAAGGAGAGTGCACAGTGTAAGCCACCTCCTTTGCCAGCTACTGACAACCATTTTGATATAAAGCTGTAGCCTATTCAGCAACAGCTGGATTTGACCATACAGCCTCCGACATGTACTCAGTCACTGAGCATACACATCATGACTAATTGTACAGTGTACAGATTGAGTCAGGTGTGTTCTTCGGGGTCAGGCCTCCTCTTACAGTCACATGTACCAGTCTAGACACCCTGCAGTGCGTAATGTACATCCAGGAGCTGTTCGTTCCCACATCATGTAGCCTGAAAATACCCAAACAATAAAGGGGAGAAAACAGGTCACCTAGAGCGAGTGAGTGAGTGAGTGCTTGGGGTTTAATGTGGTACTCAACAATTTTTCAGTCATATGACGACGAAGGTCACCTAGAACATTTGTACTAGATATTACTATAGAAATAAGTCTTACATTCACAGCTTACAATCATTCATAACACCTTGTCAAGGGCCTCCGTGGCCAAGGTAGATAGCATGCCTACGCGGCACAATGACCCAAGAGCTTCTTACCAATGTGGTTGCTATGAGTTCAAGTTCAGTTCATGCCAGCTTCCTCTCCAGGCATGCATGAGAGGGTCTTTCAGCAACATGCGGATGGTCTTGGAATTTCCACGAGTGTAATATTCTTGAGTACTGCATAAAACACCAATCAAATAAATAAGCAAGCCCATGTATATACAATATTACACATAACCATGAATGTAATTGTTCAAACCCATGTGTATACAATTCTACACAGAGTCATGAAGGTATAAGCTCATGTGTATACAATACTACACAGAACCACGAAGGTATAAGCTCATGTGTATAAAATAATACACAGAATCATGAAGGTATAAGCTCATGTGTATACAATAATACACAAAATCATGATGGTACAAGCCCATCTGCATATAATAATACACAATATTGTATACATCTACAAGTATATACAACAATACACAAAACCATGATGGTATAAGCACATGGCAGCACACTAAGGCACATGCCCATGACAGTGCAATAATACACAAACTGCTGAAGGTAAACGCCCATGACAGTACAATAACACATACAACCCTAAAGGCACAAGCCCATGATAATGCAACAATACACAAACCCATGAATGCACAAGCCCATGACAGTACAATAATACACACAACCATGATCATTGCTATAATGGTGTTATTTTTATGACAGACAAGTTAACCACTGTTTACATGTACTTGATCTATCTACAAGTAAATGGGCGACTTTGCATGCTATTAGAATTCCAACAGTTACATATCCATGTCTTTTTTGCCCTAGTCTCAACAAACACAGACAGTATAAATTCTGTGGGTGATCTATTATAAAACATGGTCAGTACATCTGAGGGGACATTCACCAAGCTATCTCATGGGAGCATACACTGGCACAGGTCAACTGATCGCCACTGGCCACATTCCTGTTTATTTCACTAGTTAATATAACAACACTGTTTCTTGGGAAAATTATCAATCAGGATTTTTATCCAGCCAAGAAATTTTGTGTGACAGTTCATCTCACAAACATGACTTTGCCCTGGAAATTAGAACCTGGAAATGCCATGCAGTTGTCTTCTCCGCCAGGAGAACATGCCCTGCAAGTGCGAGTGTATGGTGCATGTACTACCAGTGTATCGGGTACATCTACCTCCATTCCAGACATATGGATGTACATGTGGAAGTTGCTACTGATTTCTCTGTGTGCTTTCCTCTCACCCTCTAGGGCTATTACATGGGCAGCAACCTACGGATGGTCATGGGTTATCCCAGGCTCCCCCACTTTCCTCCCACCATAATGCTGGCTGCTGTTGTATATGTGAAATATTCTTGAGCATGGCATAAAACACCAATCAAAATAAATAAACAAATCTGCTATATTTCTGACTATATGAAAACAGGTACTATGCAAAACATACATGCTTCTCACATTTGTAAAGTAATAACTCCCCTTTATACACTGACTTAAACACTTCTATTCTTTCTTGACAAACTGTTTCATCGTGTTTAACAGAGAAATCTGCACGTACCAGGCCATTCACATTTCTGTGAAATGCTACATGTAAGTGTTGCTACAAGTTACATGCTGGTCAACAAGATAAAGACATGCTCCACATCTCGGTTGTGGCCAGTAAATACACTGTACACATACATAAGGCTACTGTGTATTAACACAGCTGAATACCTGAACGCTTAGTAGCGCCTACATGTATTGTACTGACACAAGTCAATGTTTGAGGCCAGAATGTTGGAAATTTACACGTACATGTTGGCACAGAAAAAGATCAGCAGTTTTAAATAATCCCATTATTCAAGTTTTCCCAGCTGAAACAGGGTAGAAATATTACCATGATGTGACGGAAATGCTAATGTGATGGAAATGCTATGGAACAAAGATAACTATTTAACCCCTATAACTGAAGTGTCCGGAATACCAAAAACCTTGGCAGTTTGTGTGGAACTTATCTGGTGTGGCGTAATAACATCCCTTATATGAGGTGGAGTTGATATGTCAGATAAGCAGATATGTCGCCAATGACAATCATGCTTTAATGATGCCAATAACATTTGAAAATACGGTGTCCTTTTTGCCTATATGTCAACGACAGGTGATGCCATGTGTTCTTGTGTGACGCCAAACCAGGCAAAAGTGAAAAGGACAGAAAATTTTCCTTTCCATATTGAAAACATTCAACATTATGTTAAATAAACTGTAATTTTTGCACAACTTAGGAAAGCAATTCAGACTATCTCAATCTTTATCATTTCACCTTGGTTTAAGACAGATGTCTTGACACTGATGTAGCTCTATAGACTTGTAGCTATGGTAAGAAGATGTCATGGCATGTAATCTGTGTTATCAAAAGGCATTAGTGGGTGTAATTAAATACATGCGCATGTTGATGAATCTCGAACTAAAAGTCGGACTTGCTACAGGGACAGCCTCGCCCATAGTTGTTGTACATGAACTATGTAGTGAATAATCCACACTCAGTGACACAGTCATAAAGACAAACCAGGTGAAGCGTTACAATCCAATCCATCACTCTCACAATGTCTGATTGGTCAGATTCCAACTGTTGAATATTCATGAATGTGGTCTGTCACAAGCCAGGATGAAGATATATTTTCATATATTTGATCCAATCGATCCATGGAGATAAAGTTACCTACAGTAAATCTCTCCGATTTGTGAATGTACCAAATTCAATCATAAATTGACAAAAGCTACGCAAACTGATTACTGAATAACAAACTGTGAGAAATAATGACTTTACTGTGTACAAGTAGGTTTCCTCATTTATTAACTGAGGTATCACGCTTACTTCACAGCAAATTAGACTGAACAACACTATTCAAGTATTCCACACTGGACAACACTATTCCCATATTCCATACTTAACAACACTATTCCAGTATTCCATACTTAACAACACTATTAAAGTATTCCACACTGAATAACACTATTCAAATATTCTACACTGAACAACATTATTCAAGTATTCCACACTGAACAACACTATTCCAGATTCCATACAAAAGAGCATTGTTCAAGTAATCCATACTGAACAACACTATTCCAGATTCCATACTGAACAACACCATTCAAATATTCCACACTGAAAAACACTATTCCAGATTCCATACAAAAGAACACTGTTCAAGTAATCCATACTGAACAACACTATTCAAGTAATCCATACTGAACAACACTATTCAAGTATTCCATACTGAACAACACCATTCAAGTATTCCATACTGAACAACACTATTCAAGTATTCCATACTGAACAACACTATTCAAGTATTCCATACTGAACAACACCATTCAAATATTCCACACTGAAAAACACTATTCCAGATTCCATACAAAAGAACACTGTTCAAGTAATCCATACTGAACAACACTATTCAAGTAATCCATACTGAACAACACTATTCAAGTAATCCATACTGAACAACACCATTCAAGTATTCCATACAAAAGAACACTGTTCAAGTAATCCATACTGAACAACACTATTCAAGTAATCCATACTGAACAACACTATTCAAGTAATCCATACTGAACAACACTATTCAAGTATTCCACACTGAACAACACCACAGTGAGCTTGTATTAATGTACTCTATATTCAATTCAAGAGCAGAGTGTTTCCACCGCCAGTACATGTATGTAGAGACTTATGCACGGGCTTGAAGTGTTTCAATCCTTCCCACAGAGCCACGTGCAAATGTACACAATGTACACCTAGTTTTTCTGCAGCTTTCATCAATATGAAGTAATTTTTTTCTATAGATACTCATGATTCAATGTAGGGTCAAAGCCAGCAGTTTTCATTTGCAGAGTTTAAGAGAAGACATGCCAGTATTTATTTATTTATTTGATTGGTGTTTTATGCCATACTCAAAAATATTTCACTTATACGATGTAGGCCAGCATTATGGTGGAAGAAAACCGGGCAGAGGTTGGGGGAACCCAAAACCATGCACAGTATGCTGGAAGCCAGCATGAACCGGACTTGAACTCTTGGGTCATTGCACCGTGCTGGCATGCTAACCACCTCAGCCATGAAAGTCCCTGACCACTGGTCAATGAATCCTATATCATGTAAAAGCATGAGTCACTACCCTGACAACCATGGCAACAGGACAAGTTTCTCCCATCATACAGGAAGGTGCGTACATGTATGTGTAATAGGAGAAGATTTCCATGTTGACTCTAGGTAAAGACTAAATTAAGCATACAGACATACATACGTGTACATGTCATGTGCAGGTGAATGGGCATGTACACTGCTCCTTTAGACAGTTGGATTATTATTCTGTGAATAACTGATAGACCCATCATGGCTGCATGCCATTTTGTATGGCTTGTACAGATTATATACAGGGAACACTCAATAAAGCAAGATAATCAGATGGCACATACTGGCAATTTTGATAATGCAACCAGATTTAAATTGTCAATACATACATGCAGCGTAAAACACCAATTAAATATGTAAAAATAAATCAAGGCTGGCAGGCTCTTGGATAACCATAGCAATTTATCCAACATATACAAGTAATATGAAGAATATGGTGTGTAATAGCTTACAAGATCGTATGGGGATTATGTAGTGCAAGTAGTAAACTGGCATCCGTGGTAGGTGATGTAACTTATAACAATCATTATAAAATCATTAGTGTAAGTCAGTAAATGTTCAGCTAATTATGGAAATGCTCAAGTACATGCAGCGGTGGGTCACAAATCATATAACATCATCTCCATATGTGCGTTAAAAGCACAAGTTCTACGTACTGAAATACACAATCAAAATGCTGTACTATATTGTTTCATCAGCCGTCATTTTCAGCCAGTACAAAGTGTGATCAGATGACAACAGTTCATCACTTTCATGTTGCAACAGAGTTGAGCACATGCTGTGTTTACCTGTATTCACAAACTACTGTAACATGGTAAATGACTAAAAAGCTTGCACGGTAAAGTGAATTTTATATGGGTAATGAATGTCAGAAAATATCACATCTTTTCACTAGGGTATCATACCACTTTACCAGAAACGCAATATGGTTCTCAGAATCAGGCAAAATATGCCAATTAATTACTGTGATACTGAGTGTTCTCACTTTCTACAATGATGTTCTTTAATGACAAGCTTAAAATGTCATAAATTAAGTGTACTTTTATCTGTACCACATGTACAAGTAGATTTTGAGTTAAAGACAAAAATTTATAATTTTACCAATTGTGATAAAACTGGGAGATCAATGGTTCTGTCCAAGTTATTGTAAATCCTCAAGACAAACTGTATATTTTTGCCTGATTTTCTAAAAAATTTGTTTTACAGGTGAATAAACCAAAAATCAGACGTACACAAAAGCATCCTATAAATAATATACAACATGCCTGATGTCCCAGTCATGACTACTTCATCTTCCTTTCTTCTTAAATGACAGAAAAGTTTATTAATGAGCGAAATTCACCGTTAGAGCAAGCAGTGACATGCAATGGCAGCTTCAGGTAAACATGAATGATGGATTTTCAAATTGATGGAGTGGTGTCGCTGAAACATACACATACAAGTACATGCATGAAATCTTACATCACTGAATCAATTACAACCTGATAAAAGGGTCGTCTTTCAGCCTCAACTGACAGATCATCAGTTATGAGAAAGTTTTGCCGTGAAGGTGAGCCGTGACAGAGAGCGGCATCCTCAAATGAACTTGAATGTCTCCATGTACATGTCAAAACTGATAGGAAAGTTCAAACAAAACCAACCCGTACATACATGAACCAATCACAAACTGATGACACTATAAACGGCAATCTCACCTGTAGCCTCACTTGTCCTTCACACTGACTTTCTCTACCTGTGAACTACCTGATACCTCGTTCAGGCACAGGTAAGTGTCTAGCAGGACAACTACACAACCCATCAAGAGAGTCAGCACAGATAATTACAGGAGAATAAATAGTCCCATTTACCTGCAGACTTGTATATTATTGCAGTAAACATGAATATTAGTTTATATTAATACAATGTATCAACTGATCATGGTATAGGATGTGTAATGACATGCAGCAAAGCCCCGTAGGCAATGCATTCATTTCTACGCATCAAACCATTAAAAACATCGAGGAAGAGAAAGCTACATCATGTACCAGAAATATCCTAAAGTTCGGTTCAGGTTTATTTGTTTATCATGGTTAGAAACCCACAGTTCCTAGTGTAAATGTCTGCACTTTGCCACCTCTGGGCACATGTACCTGCCTCAAGCTTTAATATGTACCCTGCAGTAATTCTTCAACCTATTCAACCAATATTTTGAAACATTCTGAGAGAATTATGGCGTGTCGAGGAATAATCTGCACAGTCTGCATCTTTAATGACACAAAGAAATCAATTTTGGCATCAACTTCATAATTATTATATAAATTCCACAAAAAAAAAGTGCATTAGTTGTTGAAAAGTTTCAACATATACAGTAAATAGCCACTTTCAATAGAAATCAATACAAGTTACTTATTACTATCAGATTGAAGTCAAGGTCTGCAAAATCCCAGCTCCCACTTTTCACCCAATAAACCAACAAACTTCACATTCACAATTTCAATTACATGTGTAGTACTTGACTATCTGACTACTAATTGATACAAGCAAATACCCTCCTCCATTTAATGTGACATGAATGTATGTGTCATGAATGGTGGAGTTTTAGACACTGTAAGCAGCTGTAATGACAGCGGTATCAATGGCATCTTGCCAGCCTTTTCACAGGTTTTCTTCATTTTGAAAGTTCTCCATGTAAATTCAAATGACAACAATAGGATATGTAATATGGCTTATTTGACATAACATGTCTTCAGCCTAATAGAGCAGTGTCAACTGTTCTTCACAATAATGTACTAAAATGAACTAAGCATGGTAATTAGTCCTTCAAGACTTCTCTTCTGTATTGTGACAGCAAATTCTTCATTGTCCGTTTTAATACACCAAAGTACATCACAACTTTGAACAAAGAATAATTCTGTGACTGTAAGTGTGCAGAAAATTTTTTAGTCTCTGGCGTGCCAGATAAGAGATGCTAATAGCACTGATTTGATGGAGGTCAATTTTTTCAGTACAGTGGACAACTTGATGACTTAACAAATACACAGCCCAGACCTGAGGTCTTTTACATGTGTTCTGATCAGGGTTTGTACATGTAACTACATCTGTGCTGAGCCAAAGACACAAATACTTCCTGCTGCAGACAAAACTACCAGAAAATATGAGATCATGAACAACTGAACTGTGAGATCCCCGACAATGATTTACATGTACAGAGTACATCTGGCTTGTGGCCATTTGTCTGATATGAATGTTGTGGAAAGCCCACTCTGTAAATGGCTCCCTGCCACTGGTACAATGTACCTGTAGATGTACATGTATGTCATTTAAGCAGATGCACAAACTTGGAAATATGCCACCTTGGTCATATTTGAAACAATTTTCTTTTGCACTGTTCCATTTTCCCTGCCATACTGCGACATCCATAGTCTGATGTAATAGTGGTCTATCTTACATTGATCAAAAATTACTACTCACTGGCGTACATTATGGTAATCTATATTAACAGGCCATACATGTTATCCCAGGGGCCGTCTCACATGTCTCTCATAGAAATATGTCATGGTACTCTATACAGGCAAATATTACTTTAAGGAATAGTAAATATGCAGCTGAACATCACAACTTCAAATACTTACATGTTAATAATTAATAAGATAATATGACAATTTATATTTTCCATCAAATAAGGCATGCAAAAAAGAGGGATTCATTTCAATACAGGTCATATTACATCAAAAGCAGACTTTGTTTTTCAAATATCTGACTAATTTACACCATGTTTTAAATTTCATGACTACACTATTAAGTGATTATTGGGTGTTTAATATGATAGTAATGCCCCTTCAGTTTGCAACATCAGAACATGTCTTACTACATCACCGTGGGGTATAGGATTGGGGCTTGGGAGCACTGACAGCGCTATAGCCCAGGAGGCGCCGCAAAGGTCACACGAGGTCAGGACATTCCAAACCCCCAGGTCAGCCGACAATGACACTGGCACACAGGTAAACCAACATGTTGCACCTTTCGTTTACACTAGAAACTCCATCAGGTTTACTTCCTAGATCACAGGGGAAGCCATGGAACTCAGAAATATGACAACGCTACCCCCTAGGCACAGACAGCTTTTTACGCCTGACAACTTAACTATTGACTGTCTACACTGCGTACCATGATGTTAGTGCACAGCCTAAACATATCTCAGCTCAACTTGTAATAAAAACACTTGTCTCAGCCTAGCTGTTCTCTTAACACTTCACCACAGATCTCAATTTACACCTGCCTAAACAAATCAAAACACTTAAATTGATTCTTTGCCTTGGCAGAGTCTCTTAAAATGTAAATAAATTTACCTGTGGAGTTGTTTACATGTATGTTGACGGACAAAACAATTCAATGTACATGTATAATAATAGGGCAAAACAATCACAAAGAAGACGTCCTTATGTTGGACCACTGACAAATATTGATGAAACACATTTACACATTTCCTATGGCAGTTTCTTGTATCAATGCTTTGGCACACTTACAAGTAAAACATCTGACACTCAGGAAATCACATTAGCACTTTAATAAAGAAAGCTGGCTTCATTTTTAAAATTTTTTTTTTATTGAAGTAAAGAATACACGAGCAATTGCTATTTAAAACACTAAGCTATTTGTTGTATTGTTTAACACCTATGTTAATGACTATAAGCATACAACCAACAAAGGTGCTTTGATATTCATGTAAAAATGTACTCTGTGACACATAAATATTTCTTCCGTTCACATGTTAGCGTTTTTTCCTCTCAAAACTGATAAACGGTCTGTTGAAATCTTAGTAACAGGACATAACTGTATTATTTCAGAGTGCTATTAAAACGCTAAACCTGAATCATGTATGTCCAGAAATTATAATTAAAACCTTTCACAAGGAAATGAATCCACGTATACTGAACTGATACTGATTTCCCTTATCAAGGACTGGCAACAACTGGTTATCTGCAACAAGAAAAGTTCACTAATGATATATATAAGTGCAGTCATTACATACAGAAAAAGTCAGCAAGGTCAAGAACTCACCAGGATTTTGTTCTCAACTTTATCTGCCCGCACTTCCTGTCTAACCATGCGTTTGATTGACAGCTTAATCCTACGATCCAGCACATCCCTCATGCTGTCTACAATCAAAAGTATTATCATTAGTTTCAAGTAACAATTCTAAATCTAACATCAAACTCCTTCCAGTACACACTGTTTTGTGATTGTGCTACTGACTGATGATTATAGGTGAAAAATTACCTATAACTGGATGGAGTTTTCAACAACTAATTATTTGCCCATGTACAGCTGGCGAAGAATTAGATAGAAGTTTACCTGATTAAAATCCCAGGCATGTAACTTCATCTGATGTTTCACCAATTACTCCCCTTTCTGCCCAGTTTATCTAGTGTGTGATTAGTTGGTGAAAATCTCTATGAAAGCACATGTGTTTTACTTACAATACACATACAAACCATTTTCAATAAAACAGACTTTGGTGACTAAGTTTTGTAACAAGGCTTCAAGGTTAAGTGACACCAAATTTATTTTGTGTTTCACAGGCAAACTGACACTAAAAAAAATCCAAAAACAGAAAAGAATAAAACTGAAAATCCACCTTGATACTTTGTCTAATCTTGTTGTTTAAATGATTTTCCTATTTTTTGCGAATCACATCTTAAACTGGAAAAACTGCTTGGACAATCCAAATTTCCCATGAATTAGGTGATTTATTCAATTTTATTCTAATCCCTCCTCTACCAATAAAAAAAGATTGGTGTGGCCTTATGTTTGAAACTTGCTGACTTGCTAATCAAGAATTTTCACTTATACTATGACTGTTGGTGAAGGAAGATGCAGTGCATCCAATGAAGTTATCTTTACAAAACTTTACAACAGGTGCTTGACAAACCCCTTGACCTAAAATAATCAACAAGTGCTGGATCTGAGCCTGTGGCACTATAGGCTGTGGGGAGAACAATGTATTGCCAGAGTAAGCCAATTCCACTCCCCATCGTTAATTGTTGAATCAACACAAAAACTATTCAGTATTGTTTTCCAAATAACACATAATAATTAATGTATAATAATTTACAAAACCATTTCACTTAAACAAATAAATTTCTTTCCATTCTGCAAAAATATATCTGATTTCTTTTTTCTGTGTTTCAGTGATTGTTCTTTAATCATTAATGCCATACTCAAAAACTTTGTGGGAATATTTAGGGGATAAAACTGGTGTGCCTCGGGTAAAACTTGAACCTTTGGCAAGTATCTGACAAACTTTCTTGCATGTGACATATACATATTGGAGACAAGGTGTCTTCAATGAATGCAAGACAACATAAACAATTCAAGGGCGCATTTTTCAAATGGAAACAATTTCTTGAAAGACTGTTTTGTTTGCAATGAATAGTTCTAGCACAGCAACTTTAATTGATACATAGTTCTTTGATGCCATACTAAGAATTTCACAGCTTTAGAATGGCTGTTTTATGGGTGGAGGAAACTAATGTACCCAAGGTAAACCACCCAACTTTGGCAAGTCCCTGACTAAATTTCCCACACAGCAGGTACTGATTTGCATGCCATATTGGTGACAGCAAGGGAGCAGGGACTCTCTCAATTAGAGTTCATCATCACAGATGATGCACTGTAATGGTCCAATAGCATCATCTCAATTCCAAAGGAAGTGAAAAATACACAAATCACAAACCAGAATGTTGCTCAGCAAATGACTCATTTCCAACCATACTAAATACTGGTATAGACACCACTAAGAACTTGGTTGATATGTTATCAATGATCAACATAAAAAAAAAGGATGTATTTCAGTGAAATATTAAGATGAATGGCACTTCACAGTCATGCTACTGGCTTTCCTAATCTGACAAAAAAAGTAGAAGCAGTGAGTAGACAGCCTCAGGCTAAAGTGCAGGACACATCAGGCTCACAGCTTACAAGTTTGTGGATTAAGTGATGTTATCATTATACAAGTCCATGTGTATATAAATATTATCAAATGTTGTTTATATAAACACCAGGGAAAACATCATCAGCTCGTTGCATGGATGGATTTCACAGCATCACTGATCTTCGCCCAGTAACAGTACACGCTTCCATGAACGACCCAGTTATCAAACTGAAAGTTGAAACTAACGAATGCCCGCCTACCTTGTATTTCACGAGGTATATTGCTCACGGCAGCCATGATTACGCAGTGTTGATGTGGTTAAACCTTTTCAATGAAGTGATGTTCCAAACCCAGCAGTAACAGCCCTGTTTATCCGCATCGGCTGTGTATTTACAAACAAGGAAATGTCGTGGGAGTGTCTAGCTCAACTCTTCTTCCCTTCACCGCCATGTTGATCTACGTGATGACGTCATACGACCTCCCCTCCCTCGACTTGATGGGACATTCCGACAGTAACCTGGGCACTTGTTGAATCAAGATCCCAGTACATGTTTGTTGATTTGCAGCCCCTGTGAGGTATGCTTTGGCTACACGTATATCACATTTAATTCATGGAAATGAGATAAATCTAACCTCAAAAAGGGGCCAAAAAACACCCCAAAAACCACAACAACAACAAAACAAAACATGAAAAGATGGGATTGTCGTTAAAAAGCAAAATACCGGAAAGGAAAGGGTTGCAGTATTATTAAAAACTTCTGTGTGCAGTTTTTCATGAGGTAATCAGTTAAAAAGCGAAAAATAAGTTTAATTTCAGCTCTCTTTTGTACAAGAATGAAGAGCTAGCCAACGAGAGGTAGGCCGACGGTATCAGGCTTCCACGGTCCAGGGGAGATAAGCCATACATGTTGTAAGTAGATAAATCAAAATGTTTTATGTATTAGCCTATAAAACGAAGATGGTTCGGCGAGTCAAAAAGAGTTCCCCAGGAATGAATTTGTGATAAAGTATTATAATTACAAAATAATCATTAAGATCTCCAAAGTGAAAACTCTGAGTACTAATATATTTAATATGCAGTTTTAATGTGTTGTTCTCTTAAGTAATAGGTGGCGTGATATGCTTCGTATAACGTCAACTTGAAACGGAAAATCGAAAACAGTTGTAGACCTTTTAGTCTGTAATGGGTTGTCATTTTGCAAATACCATTCCTTTGTTTGGAATGTGTCCTATATATATTGTCATGAGTTGCATCGTCAAGTTTTCAGTATATAGGGCCTACCGACCGTGCATATGTGCGGTAAAATGAAGTGACAATGTGAATAAAATGGGCCTATTTAGTATAGGGTTAAAACGAAAAAGAAAAAAGAAAGAAAGATAATACAATAATATCCCGTAACATAAGGGTGCTACAGATATAATATTGTAAAAATCATATGCATTAAAGGATCGCCCATGGTCCCAATCTTGTGTGGTCTTGTTGATGTTGAGAAAGGATGTTTAATTGAGGTCGTTTGGAAGATCGGATGATATCTTATATATATACAGACCTCTCAACCTAAAATGTTCCCAAGGAGTGAGATTGGGTTACTATCCCAGCCAATTAGGCGAGGGTCCAGGGGCCGCCTAGGCCCCTGGAAACTCTGGGGTTCTAGATTGCCGGAGATGCATTCTAGCTCATTTCCGGAGAATAAAACTGCAAATCATTAGACAGCGGCCCCTGGAAGCTCTGGGGTTCTAGATTGCCGGAGATGCATTCTAGCTCATTTCCGGAGAATAAAACTGCAAATCATTAGACAGCGGCCCCTGGAAGCTCTGGGGTTCTAGATTGCCGGAGATGCATTCTAGCTCATTTCCGGAGAATAAAACTGCAAATCATTAGACAGCGGCCCCTGGAAGCTCTGGGGTTCTAGATTGCCGGAGATGCATTCTAGCTCATTTCCGGAGAATAAAACTGCAAATCATTAGACAATGTTAACTTACGGTTTTTACAATATCTTCTATTTTTACATAAGAATAACCATCATATTTATCAGCAAATATGGACTGCTTTTGATATTATTCTCTCCTTAAGACAATAAACTGGAAGTCCAAGAGTGAGCTTACTGTAGGCCCTATTCCAATGTGGAATTGTTAGGAAACTTTCCGTATTCTACTTCGTTTTGGATCTCGTTTTAGGCGCTTTGATGCAAATCTATACAGATTTTGTGGGGAAAATCATTACTAATAACCAACACCATTTGTCAGATTGGAAACTGTATTTCCCTGAAATTATTCAAATTGTGAAAACAATCCAAACACACAACAAACCGAAGATAATGTACATTGCATGACGTGATCTAAATACCGTGGAGTGGCTTCATAAAATATTTATGAAAATATAATCAGATTAGTCACTTTTTAATTAGCCAGTAGTCTGCAACAATTTACACTAGCTAGACGGCATTGTGACTGTTTATAACCTTATAAGGTGACGTGGCACACAGAGTTATAATCAGGTGGCGACGCCCGATGAATCATCGATCGGAGGTAGGTCTAGTGGTAAAACAATTACACTGCCAGTGGTTACAAGAATGTGACTCGTGAGTGCTCTTTTATTATTTGAAAAGATTATTTTTTATTGTGTAACAAGTTGTATTCACGAGTGGCCTTCTTGGCGCTGGTTAAGACTTCACTTGGTGGTTCAAATTGGTGACAGTTCGCTAGTTTGATGGTCATCAAAGAGGACAGCGTGCCCTCTACTCCCAGCGATCCTCGAAAAGCGGTTTTGTTCTTTCTCACCATTGAAAATACCCTCTCCTCGCTAGCGTTGGAATGTGGTAGGATAAGTATCAATTTAGCCACTTTACTCAACCTTCCAAACCTAGAGCTGCCGTCTACGACTTTAAGAGAGGAAAGATGACCCCAAATGACATCCATCCGGAAATAAGACGAAGTCTCGTCCAGTTCCTGGTCATTATCATCTTCAGTAGGTTTGACGCGGGCGCCGTCCCAGATTTGTCCTGGAATGTGACTTTTTTCCAGCATTTGATATTCCACAAACTCTTCTTGGAGCTTCTCGATCTCATTCGTTGTTGAGGGGAGATGGTGTGGAAATTTTTTAACGAAGAATTCAATATCATCAAATCCACTCTCATCTTTCCTGAAGAAATCAACGAACTGGGCGTGCAGAAGCAGGTCGTCATTTAGTGGAAGTTTTGCAAGACATTCTTTTGTAGCTTTCATGTAGAATTGACGAACTGCCGAATAGAACTCAGTAACTTCCCTTGGTGATACGTCACCATCATTCAACAACTTCTGAACTTTCTGTTTTGTCACAAAACCAATGAAGAGCTGATCATCCTTCAGTTGATTCATTGTCATAGTTGACACTCATCAGATCAATCCCGGCAGCTTTCATATGCTGAATGGTGATGAACTTCCCCATCAACTTCATCAGAAATCTGCGGAGCTGGTGGTAGATTGCGTAAATACAAGGGTCTTCTCTTTGAAGGAACCTATTCACGGCTGTGAACGTTGGCAGGACAGCGTTGTAGAACAGTAAATAGATTTCTGTCATTGGATCATTGAACAGATCTTTCAATCGTTTGAAACGAGGTATACTCTCACTGTTTGAGAGGAAGTAGCTCTTCAGGGCGGGGTACATTTGAAGAATTCTCTTCACAGCTATTTCCAGACTTAGCCAACGTGTATTAACATGTTTTATCACTTGACGATACTTGACATCACAGAAGTCTGCAAACTCAACAAGCATTGACTTTCTTTTCGTACTTTTGTCAAAATAATAAAAGACATCAATGCACATATCCTCAACGTCAAAACCAGAAAAGTCAGTAAATGAACTAGATGCCCTACAAGCCACATTGTGCACAAGATGACATGGGCACCCCATGAAATAACAATCAGCGTTTTGTTGTTCTACCCTTGTAAATATAGAATTCCTAACCCCAAGATTAACACTGGTGTTGTCGACACCAAAGCCAACACAGTTGATCCACGGGATTCCATTTGAGTTTAGAACCTGGTCGATTTTATTGAATATCGCTTGAGCGGTCGCTGAATCTCTTCCTTTAGTGGCACACATGTCCAAAAATCGGCTTTCCACTCTGCCGCAGCTCACATCAAAAATCCGCACTGTTACGGGATTCATTTTGTCTAAACCTACATCATTGGAGCCATCCGTAAGTAGCGAATAAGGGTTGTTCTTCATGACACCAACAAGTTCCCTCAGAAAATAAGGTGCGATGGAACCGTTTATCATACACGCTGATTTTGTTGCTGCCGATGCATACTTCTTCGCAATTTGAGAATCGGGGAACATATCTGAGAAAAGCGGACTTAAATGATTTGAGAATGCCAAGGGAATGTTTTGATTGGCCAACAGCGTTGCCATCTTAACTTCTGCACGAATCACCTGTAATATAAAAATACATTGATATTTGAATAAGCACAGCGCTTATATGAAAACAATAATAGCATGTCCATGGTTTTAATGATTGTTTGATTGATTGGAGTTTTACGCCGTGCTCCAGATTATTCCACTCATATGACAGCGTTAATGTGGCAGGAAACCAGGCGGTGCCCGGCAGGAACCCGCGGCCTCCTGCAGGTTGCTGGCAAACCTTAATTCGCACGTAAAGCTGGAGACAAAGTCAACGGGAACTGAATATGAATTCACAACCTCATTGGTGTGCGCCTTCAGCGATCATTGTGCGTTGCACGGTAACCGCTCGGGCACGGAATGGTCTTAATGAAAAGCGTTGTTTTGTTTTCGAGGGTAGTAGGTGAGTGTGAGAATCATTACATAATGGTTTTAATAAGGGAGATACATCGCAAAAACAAACAAATAATAGATAAACCTACTAATGTCCTTCTCAACACTCGGCAGTCAACGTAATTTATCGGTAGGCCCCTAAATGTACGTTCATACTGATATCTAACGATAATAATATACAGCACTGGTACTTCAAGGGTAGATAATACCTTCGATGAGATTGCTCAAGTTAATATATAATATGATAATGGCCTATCGATAACAGAGGTATTGAAAAACAACGAAAAAATAAAGCTTCAAAAGATTAGAATTAAAAATCACCTTGGTATTCAGGTCAGATGACTGGCCAGCAAACATACTGGAAATTGTAGGTTGTTTGCTCTTCGTCTTCACAAATTGCTGATGGGTATCACTGCTGATGTGACGTTTTACATCAGTTTCCCCTTGATGGGAACAGGACAAATTTCGAGTACAAATATTGCAGTAAAACTTAGAACTGTCACCTTCCACAGCGCTGATGAATGGATATTTCTTGATCCATTCTCTATTGAATTTGCTTTTGTAAGTGGCGGCTCCTGTATATTTGGTCCGTTTTACGGGTAGAATGTCGTCCAAGGTGGAATCGGAATCTGAACTGTGCCGCGTGTCCGACATTTTGACAGATCACGTGGTGCCAGATATTGCGTGTATCTGAACTGTCGTCGCAATCTCTATCCAGAGTTATCGTTCCTTTTCAATCAGTAGGTGAAGCAGGAACGACAACTCTGGGGAGGTTAAAAATAAACATGCGAAATTCCCTCGGATGACTGAAGACACGACCCGTACTTTGGTCAGTTAAATATCATAAGCAAAGCAACAATTACCAGTGTTTTTTTTATTTTTTACCCTAAACCTTCAGAATGCGTGAGATTTTAAAGTAGCTGCGTGAGAGCGTGAGATTGAAGCCGAATGCGTGAGTCTCACGCCGAATGCGTGAGAGTTGAGAGGTCTGTATATATATTGGGAAAATGACATTTCAGCACCAAAGTAATGACATCGTGACATTTAGTTGCCTCTAAAGTGCATATTTTGAAGAAATTCTAATTTATTTAATACCGTTTATGTAGGCCTATGTATACGACAGTTGTTTTGTACAAAAATAAGACTATACATTTATCCTGAGTATTTTCAAGGCTTGGTGACAAATTAATTGATATTGTTTATGCTGGAAGTGTAATTTTATAATTTTATAATTATATTATAATTTATTATTATAGTATACCATAAGCATTGTCATACCGCCATTTATTAAAAACACAATGTCAAAAACGTGTTGTTTCTAGCAGGCGTAACACAAGGCCGTATTTTTGTCCCAATTTTGTTCTCTTATTTCAACACATTTATACAATAATGTAACACATAAACTTGGGAAAGTCCAACACTTGCTGTGCACTAATAAACTGAACTGCAGATAAAATTCAGATGGGCGTCAAACCATTTTTATTAAACCTTGTATTAAACAATACAGTTTACCTAGTTTAAACTTAAACACTGCAATAAATTCTTTAAGTGAATTTGAAATACTTCATGTGAGTACTATTTTGTCTAAGAAGTACACATCGCTGATGTCTTATATATGAGTACAGAAAAATTATCTAGAAACGTCAATCTCATGCATGATGATTTTCACGTATGTATGTTGACGGTGAATGAGGTTAGATTATATGAATGTCCATTCTTCTGTCGATTATATCGCCGTATATATGTTGGTGGTATAGGATAGGTTTTTGTTCAAGGACGTGTTCTCATGAAAATTTTTCCGTATATGTGTGCTGACGGTAAGCTAGCCTTGTTATTCCAGAAAGTCCATGTTCTCATGATCATTTCCCTGCATGCATGTATGTGCATAATGGCGGTAATATTTATATCCTATATCGTGTTCTCACAAAAGTATATTCCCGTATATGTATTGGCGGTAAGCAAGGTTCTCATGAGTATATCCCCACGTGTTGATGGTAATATTCATATCCTATATCGTGTTCTCACAAAAGTATATTCCCGTATATGTGATGGTGGTAAGCAAGGTTCTCATGAGTATATCCCCACGTGTTGATTGTAATATTCATATCCTATATTGTGTTCTCACAAAAGCATATTCCCGTATATGTGATGGTGGTAAGCAAGGTTCTCATGAGTATATCCCCATGTGTTGATGGTAATATTCATATCCTATATCGTGTTCTCACAAAAGTATATTCCCGTATATGTGATGGTGGTAAGCAAGGTTTTCATGAGTATATCCCCACGTGTTGATTGTAATATTCATATCCTATATTGTGTTCTCACAAAAGTATATTCCCGTATATGTGATGGCGGTAAGCAAGGTTCTCATGAGTATATCCCCACGTGTTGATGGTAATATTCATATCCTATATCGTGTTCTCACAAAAGTATATTCCCATATATGTGATGGCGGTAAGCAAGGTTCTCATGAGTATATCCCCATGTGTTGATTGTAATATTTATATCCTATATCGTGTTTTCACAAAAGCATATTCCCGTATATGTGATGGCGGTAAGCAAGGTTCTCATGAGTATATCCCCACATGTTGATTGTAATATTCATATCCTATATCGTGTTCTCACAAAAGTATATTCCCGTATATGTGATGGCGGTAAGCAAGGTTCTCATGAGTATATCCCCACGTGTTGATGGTAATATTCATATCCTATATCGTGTTCTCACAAAAGTATATTCCCGTATATGTGATGGCGGTAAGCAAGGTTCTCATGAGTATATCCCCATGTGTTGATTGTAATATTTATATCCTATATCGTGTTCTCACAATAGTATATTCTCGTATATGTGATGGCGGTAAGCAAGGTTCTCATGAGTATATCCCCACATGTTGATGGTAATATTCATATCCTATATCGTGTTCTCACAAAAGTATATTCTCATATATGTGATGGCGGTAAGCAAGGTTCTCATGAGTATATCCCCACGTGTTGATGGTAATATTCATATCCTATATCGTGTTCTCACAAAAGTATATTCCCGTATATGTGATGGTGGTAAGCAAGGTTCTCATGAGTATATCCCCACATGTTGATTGTAATATTTATATCCTATATCGTGTTCTCACAAAAGTATATTCCCGTATATGTGATGGCGGTAAGCAAGGTTCTCATGAGTATATCCCCACGTGTTGATTGTAATATTCATATCCTATATCGTGTTCTCACAAAAGTATATTCCCATATATGTGATGGCGGTAAGCAAGGTTCTCATGAGTATATCCCCACGTGTTGATTGTAATATTCATATCCTATATCGTGTTCTCACAAAAGCATATTCCCGTATATGTGATGGCGGTAAGCAAGGTTCTCATGAGTATATCCCCACGTGTTGATGGTAATATTCATATCCTATATTGTGTTCTCACAAAAGTATATTCCCGTATATGTATTGGCGGTAAGCAAGGTTCTCATGAGTATATCCCCATGTGTTGATGGTAATATTCATATCCTATATCATGTTCTCACAAAAGTATATTCCCGTATATGTGATGGTGGTAAGCAAGGTTCTCATGAGTATATCCCCACGTGTTGATTGTAATATTTATATCCTATATCGTGTTCTCACAAAAGTATATTCCCATATATGTGATGGCGGTAAGCAAGGTTGTCATGAGTATATCCCCACGTGTTGATGGTAATATTCATATCCTATATCGTGTTCTCACAAAAGTATATTCCCATATATGTGATGGTGGTAAGCAAGGTTGTCATGAGTATATCCCCACGTGTTGATGGTAATATTCATATCCTATATCGTGTTCTCACAAAAGTATATTCCCGTATATGTGATGGCGGTAAGCAAGGTTCTCATGAGTATATCCCCACGTGTTGATGGTAATATTCATATCCTATATCGTGTTCTCACAAAAGTATATTCCCGTATATGTGATGGCGGTAAGCAAGGTTCTCATGAGTATATCCCCACGTGTTGATTGTAATATTTATATCCTATATCGTGTTCTCACAAAAGTATATTCCCGTTTATGTGATGGCGGTAAGGAATTACGTGTTATGGTTGTATATTTATATGTGTTGGTGGTATAAGGGTTATATTCCACCGAACGTGTTCTCAGGATTTCATCTCCGTATGTCTTGGTGGTATAAGGGTTATATTCCACCGAACGTGTTCTCAGGATTTCATCTCCGTATGTCTTGGTGGTATAAGGGTTATATTCCACCGAACGTGTTCTCAGGATTTCATCTCCGTATGTGTTGGTGGTATAAGCGTTATATTCCACTGAACGTGTTCTCAGGATTTCATCTCCGTATGTCTTGGTGGTATAAGGGTTATATTCTACCGAACGTGTTCTCAGGATTTCATCTCCGTATGTGTTGGTGGTATAAGGGTTATATTCCACTGAACTTGTTCTCAGGATTTCATCTCCGTATGTCTTGGTGGTATAAGGGTTATATTCCACCGAACGTGTTCTCAGGATTTCATCTCCATATGTCTTGGTGGTATAAGGGTTATATTCCACCGAACGTGTTCTCAGGATTTCATCTCCGTATGTCTTGGTGGTATAAGGGTTATATTCCACCGAACGTGTTCTCAGGATTTCATCTCCGTATGTCTTGGTGGTATAAGGGTTATATTCCACTGAACGTGTTCTCAGGATTTCATCTCCGTATGTCTTGGTGGTATAAGGGTTATATTCCACCGAACGTGTTCTTAGGATTTCATCTCCGTATGTCTTGGTGGTATAAGGGTTATATTCCACCGAACGTGTTCTCAGGATTTCATCTCCGTATGTCTTGGTGGTATAAGGGTTATATTCCACCGAACGTGTTCTCAGGATTTCATCTCCGTATGTCTTGGTGGTATAAGGGTTATATTCCACCGAACGTGTTCTCAGGATTTCATCTCCGTATGTCTTGGTGGTATAAGGGTTATATTCCACCGAACGTGTTCTCAGGATTTCATCTCCGTATGTCTTGGTGGTATAAGGGTTATATTCCACCGAACGTGTTCTCAGGATTTCATCTCCGTATGTGTTGGTGGTATAAGGGTTATATTCCACTGAACGTGTTCTCAGGATTTCATCTCCGTATGTGCTGGTGGTATAAGGGTGATATTCCACTGAACGTGTTCTTAGGATTTCATCTCCGTATGTGTTGCTGGTATAAGGGTTATATTCCACTCAACGTGTTCTCAGGATTTCATCTCCGTATGTGTTGCTGGTATGGTTTACATTCCATTGAATGTGTTCTCATGATTGTATCTCTGTGTTTCGGCGGTAAGGTTTTTCATTTTCAAAGTCTCGTGATTGTTTTCCTGCATACATGTTGGTTGGTTGGGTATGGGTATGGTTTAGGACACTTTGTCATGAATAAGCCTCTACTGTTAGGTTTAGACGGATTTAACGAAGGTTGTAATTCCAAACATAGCGTGTGCGTCTGTATGTAACATGTCATTCTGTAAGACCAAACGACGACCAAACCATTTGTTACGTGCTATATACTATAACCACAATATTCTCAGCTGCGAACGATGGTGGAATTTCCTCTCATTATAGAACGCTTGCTGCAGCCGTATGGGTGAAAGATTCTTGAGTAAGGGGTTAAACACTTTCGCTTTTGTTTGTTTCAGTGTTGCGTATGAAAACCCATAATGATGAAAATACCATACAGGACACCCTAATATAAACGTTGCAGTTTAGTTCTGTATCTGCAGATATATATATTGAATGTCTTGTCTTTGCTTGTTCCGGAGCTCCCATTTATTTAACTGAATGGGATTCAATGCCATACACCATAAAATTTTCTTGACAGGACGCCACTCTGGTTTGTGGTTGGAGGAAACCGAGCGGATGAAACCACCGCACTTTGTCCGAAACCCACCACACTTTGTCCGAAAACCACAGCACTTTAACAAGACTTGGTTCTGGGTAGGAAACCTAAATGATCCATGCATATATGACACTGGTCTCTACAGCATTATCTTCACATTCCACAGCACAGTGACACTAAACAACTCACACATCAATCTGAAACACCATGGTGTGACTGAAGAGAGAAATGACACACAATACATCTGTACATAAAAGTATTTATTTAACAGGGAAACATCCATAACACTGCGTCCAAGACCCAGGCCTTGGCTGTAACACATCGCCAGTGTGATTGTTTTCCTATGAACAAAGCTGCCACTAACTAACTAATGATGTGCTGAAACAATGTACCGTAGGCCTATATATACTGAAGGGCATAAGGAACAACTGACCATTGTAGATATACACCACAGAGGTTTCTACAGATGTATACAAGCCTATACTTACCAATAGCAGAGCACATAACGTAAAGTGTATATAGTTTGCTTCTTATGTACACTTCAATGCTGAAATAATGACGCCAAGTTTGCAACAAAGTTTAATACAGGAATGGGTCCACAAAATAGGCAATTTTCTATTAAATTCAGATAGAAAATAAGAGGACTGCTAAAAAAAGGATGCCACAAAGCTTTGCTGAACAGAAATACAACCACAAAGAGCTAAGGATCCTGAATGGGTTGACACATTTGGTTGGGTGTTCCCAGAATATTTCACTTGAACTACTGCGCTCAGATTGATGGGTGGAGATAACTGGAGTGTCCCGAGTAAACCGCAGGTCTTTGTCACAATCATTGATGCCCATTTGGACATGTGATCCTCAGATTTCTACCTGCAGTAGGCGCTCAATGTGCATGCCATTCCGGTGGGAGATATGTGCATGGATTTTTATGTTTAAAGTGTCAGCTAATCACATGGTACACTGACTGAGCCTTAACTGTAGGAGATACTATAATTCTTCAACCTTTTCGCAGGTTTGCATGGCGTTTATTCAAGCATATTCTGAAGGCATTATTCTGTGCAAACGGACACGATTATAGCTTTGGTAAAGCCCTGAATTTGGTCAACCCAACCACTGAGTTTTGTCTCAAAAATCCCCAAAAATGTGCATAAATTGCACTGAAAGTTGCTCTTTCATATGCAAAAAGGTTGAGGAAATAGGATACATGATCACATTCTACAAGTTCTAATTTCATTTATTCCATAACAAAACTACTTCACCTATAATAGTTAAAACTCATCTAGTATGCTCAAAAGACTTTCAAAAATCTGGTAATAAATACATCCTTAACACAACGGTTTCGGTGTTTCTATCAAACCTGGTAACAAAGCATGTTCATAAGAAGGCCTACAGAATCACTGAAATTTTCCAGCACTGTGGAAATCATGCACGATTTTCTAACCCTTCTCCCATCTTAGAAACAATATTCTTTGTCTAAAGAGAAAGACACACTATTGCATAGAGTTCTAACCTAACGCAAGTAACAACTCTTTCACAGGTGTCACCTAAACAATTATTCGTCACACGCTGTGGAAAACAGACAACTTTAAAAAAAAAACTAACAATATCACTACTTCCATTAGCTCTCAGAGACAAAATGTATAAATAGTCTGCAACCTTAATCAGGTTCTATGATCTTAATTTAAACAAAAACATGAACAAAAATTGCCCATACCCGATTTTTCTATCCACATGTATCTGAGACAATAACATAACGATGGACTGAGATTAGATCGGTGTCAACACAATTCTGCAACATTTATGTGTGAGCATGAATAAAAGCGTGCGAACATAACTTTTACAAATGTCCTGTTCAGACATTATTTAGCATACATTTAAGAACAAGTATGAAACAATAATCCCATGCAGCATTCATGTTACAAAAGTATGTGTTTATGATGTAAGTTGTGTACAGAATGATCTGTTAATTTCAAAACAGCAATGACTTGAAATGAATTTCGCACAACATGTGCCATCAACTGAATGCTTAATTTATGCACACAAGTATTTGTTTCATTGCTAATCCATCCTCCTCCATTGCTCCTTGTTACAGAAGTATTTGTTAGTCAGCTAAAAAATAATGTCCAATTCCATACATGACAAACTGAGTATTTTGTGTGAATACCATCATGGCCGTATTCATACATACCAATCCATGATATCGACATACCAATCAACCTCACATAAAACAGTAGTAGGCTGACGGTTTAATGATACTGTTAATAAACCACAAAACCATAATGCGTATATTCTCACATATAATGTATATTCTCTACACTTGTAAAAGAAGTTCAGGAAGCCCATGGTATAAACCTGACACAGCAGTGTTACAACAATGGCTGGGCCCATGGTATAAACATGACACTGCAGTGTTACAACAATGGCTGGGCCCATGGTATAAACTTGACACAGCAGTGTTACAACAATGGCTGGGCCCATGGTATAAACCTGACACAGCCGTGTTACAACAATGGCTGGGCCCATGGTATACACATGACACTGCAGTGTTACAACAATGGCTGGGCCCATGGTATAAACCTGACACAGCAGTGTTACAACAATGGCTGGGCCCATGGTATAAACATGACACTGCAGTGTTACAACAATGGCTGGGCCCATGGTATACACATGACACAGCAGTGTTACAACAATGGCTGGGCCCATGGTATGAACCCGACACAGCAGTGTTACAACAATGGCTAAGATAAGCAAAGTATTCAAGTGTAGATACACCGCTACAATACTTCAGAAATACATGTACATGCCAGAACATAGAAATAACCTGCTATGTGTGAAGCAAATGTTCAGGTACACATATCCATGCGCACAGAAATTTCAGAGAACATAACTACAGAAATTTACGAAAGTTGAAACTTTGTTGTCCATCCCCCAGATTGAGTGGTTTTGAAAGTAAAACAGACACTATATTTCCATCCATTTCAAATTTACTTTTAAATCTTACATTTACCTAGATGCCTTTGCCAACATGTGAAAAAACAAATCCCTTATTTTTTCTATGGAAAAAGCCCAATTTACTGTGGTTATGGTTGGAGAATTCATCTCATGTATTCAAATGAAAATATAAATGAGAAAGTTATGATTTCTTAAATACAACCCTGGATGAAAATGTGGTGTACAATGTTGAGTAGATATGTCATGAGCATGCGCATTTAAGACGCCTCAGGTATTCACGTTCGCTATAACAACAGGACTGGTGAACGTTTCTAATGTGAACAAATGCAACAGATCGTCAAATAACTCCTCCCTGTCACATGGGGGTTGCTCCCAAGATCAGCACTAGTCACTGGGTAAAAAGTCAAATACCACCTCTGTTGCTTAGCCTAATGTGGCGAGATCTGAGCTGAGTGTAAAATCGCAGAGCAAATAAATCTATCTATAACATACCGAAAAGAAGAGAGATTCCTATGTAAATAAAATAAATACATACATAAATTAATAAACTGACAAATGTTAGTGGGGCGCCAACTGAAGCATTTTTAGGCAAAAACAATCAATTAAATGAGAACTGTGGGTAAGGGTAACAGTTTACTAATCCTGGTTCTTTGCTGAAAGGCACGATACTTTTGAGTGTAGGTCAGCCATTTTACAATGCATCTAGGTATATATGGTATGCAAGCTCAGAGGTCAATGAGCTGTCCCATTGCAGTGGCATGAATACATGACACACTGAATCTAGGAAGCACAGCCAGAGGTCAATGAGCTGTCCCATTTCAGTCATATGAATCCATTACACAATGAATCCAGGAAGCACAGCCAGAGGTCAATGAGCTGTCCCATTTCAGTCACATGAATCCATGACACACTGAATCTAGGAAGCACAGCCAGAGGTCAATGAGCTGTCCCATTTCAGTCACATGAATCCATGACACACTGAATCTAGGAAGCACAGCCAGAGGTCAATGAGCTGTCCCATTTCAGTCACATGAATCCATGACACACTGAATCTACGAAGCACAGCCAGAGGTCAATGAGCTGTCCCATTTCAGTCACATGAATACATGACACACTGAATCTAGGAAGCACAGCCAGAGGTCAATGAGCTGTCCCATTTCAGTCACATGAATACATGACACACTGAGTCCAGGAAGCACAGCCAGAGGTCAATGAGCTGTCCCATTTCAGTCACATGAATACATGACACACTGAATCCAGGAAGCACAGCCAGAGGTCAGCGAGCTGTCCCATTTCAGTCACATGAATACATGACACACTGAATCCAGGAAGCACAGCCAGAGGTCAATGAGCTGTCCCATTTCAGTCACATGAATCCATGACACACTGAATCTAGGAAGCACAGCCAGAGGTCAATGAGCTGTCCCATTTCAGTCACATGAATCCATGACACACTGAATCCAGGAAGCACAGCCAGAGGTCAATGAGCTGTCCCATTTCAGTCACATGAATACATGACACACTGAATCCAGGAAGCACAGCCAGAGGTCAATGAGCTGTCCCATTTCAGTCACATGAATCCATGACACACTGAATCCAGGAAGCACAGCCAGAGGTCAATGAGCTGTTCCATTGCAATCACATGAATCCATGACACACTGAATCCAGGAAGCACAGCCAGAGGTCAATGAGCTGTCCCATTTCAGTCACATGAATCCATGACACACTGAATCCAGGAAGCACAGCCAGAGGTCAATGAGCTGTCCCATTTCAGTCACATGAATCCATGACACACTGAATCTAGGAAGCACAGCCAGAGGTCAATGAGCTGTTCCATTGCAATCACATGAATCCATGACACACTGAATCCAGGAAGCACAGCCAGAGGTCAATGAGCTGTCCCATTTCAGTCACATGAATCCATGACACACTGAATCTAGGAAGCACAGCCAGAGGTCAATGAGCTGTCCCATTTCAGTCACATGAATCCATGACACACTGAATCCAGGAAGCACAGCCAGAGGTCAATGAGCTGTTCCATTGCAATCACATGAATCCATGACACACTGAATCCAGGAAGCACAACCAGAGGTCAATGAGCTGTCCCATTTCAGTCACATGAATCCATGACACACTGAATCCAGGAAGCACAGCCAGAGGTCAATGAGCTGTCCCATTTCAGTCACATGAATCCATGACACACTGAATCTAGGAAGCACAGCCAGAGGTCAATGAGCTGTCCCATTTCAGTCACATGAATCCATGACACACTGAATCCAGGAAGCACAGCCAGAGGTCAATGAGCTGTCCCACTGCAATCACATGAACCCAGGGCAGTAAGTGTGAGGGCCCTTGATCATGCATAATACATTTAAACAATTTTAACATAATGATTCGGTCATCAAAAAATAAAATCTGGCGAACAATAACAGAATGCACCGAAACTTTGATAAAACCAGCAGATGTCATTTCAATAACATACAACAAAAATCTTGGATGTCTTTGCTACAAGATGTACGGGTGCTAAACATGTAAATGTACCTTCATACGTGAAATCTTCCCCCTCTAGCGGCTTCTTTCTTCAATCGTTTCAGTATACCTGTGATGTGTGTTTCTGTGATAAGTGTTTAGAACTGGCCAGGAAAAGCTATCATTTTATAAAAATCCATACTGGAAGTAATTTATGTACAGGTAATAATTTTGTAAATACATGAAAATTTAAAAGTATGAGTACATGTGCCCAGTAAATTTACTGTTTTATTTATATTGGCCTTGAACACTTTCCATTTACCAGAATTTTACAAACCAATTTAATAACGCCAGATAAGCTAAATTGTCTTACGTAAGCTCTGCGCCCAACACAAAATTGGATGAACCACTGGCTCTTAAAAATATACACAATTATACAGCTATGAACAAAAACATGCAGGCCCAAAAAAATATATATATGTACAAATGAGCATCCAAAGTAGTTTAGCTCAATACAAGTATACATGCAAAATACTAGTAATCAGAATCCACTGTAAATGGTTTGGAGTACGTTTGCTTACTAAAGTTAAACTCTTAATTAAAACTCAATACTTCTTAATATTATAAAATAACACAGATGTGGAAAACAAGTATAAACCATACTGGAAAATGGGATTTGGTAAATGTATATATAAAGATGCAAACAGATGATATTTCATACTAGCATATAGACTCACACACCGAGAAGCATTCTAAACTTTGACCAAGCTTTAAATAGTGTACAGAGAATCAATGAATGGTTATGGCTTAGTGTCACTTCAAGCAGTTAAAAGACGAGTACTGAGAAATGAAATGAAGCGATGTTGAAGTGACATGCCTTCTGTCCTACACATAGCACATTTATGTAGGCGCGTTGCAAAATGACCCGTGTGCTTTAGTTCTTGAGACTTTTTATTTTCTTCTTTTCAGATTGACAGATTTTGGTACAACCCAGTTTTTAATGTGGCTTACATGTGGTTCATGACAACAAAAAACAACCTTTAAAAAGACAGAAAACAGGTTCATTTCTACCCCTGTTTTGAATGGTTTACTACATATCCCAAAATAACGATAATATGAACTTTGAAATAAAATGAAATTATAGGAGTATGAGAATAAGTACAAACTACCACTTCCCCATCTATAAATGATATGTGCACAAAATCTTTACACAAAGTTTAAAATGCATATATTTGTTTGACATAGGCCCCAAAAATGAACTAAAATTTAATAGTGTGATAGACAAGGACACGTTTATGTTTGAACATACCGTTATAACTTACACATTTATATCATTATGCAATTTTGTTAACAATGGCAATTTGTGTCCGATACTGTTGAAACCAATTTGCTTAATACTTTCCTGGGTGCTGGCACATTCTACACATTGATAATGTTGGGGTGGGGGGGGGGGGGGAGGGGTAATGAGCACAGAGGAAATGAAAGAATGGCAAGTAAGTAAGAGAGATGGGTGAGAATATGAGAGGATGGAAAGTAAGAGAGATGGGTGAGAATATTAGAGGTAGGGAGTAGAAGGTTTGAGGTGAAAGGTGAGTGGAAAGTTGGTGGTGAAAAGTGCAAAGTGGGAAGTAAGAGGTGGGTGGGAAGTGACAGGTGAAAAGTGAGTGGAAAGTGACAGGTGAAACGTGAGAGTCATAACTGGTAAAGTCATAACCTTGTACATACCAAACTAATGTACAAGGGCTTAGATGTCTAGTGGTTCCATGGCATGTGTATGAAGGTCTTAAAATCACATTTTCCACCCTCAAATTATCTTGAAAGGATTTAATAAATATGAATTAGGTTTGTGTTGTTGTGTCTGTTGACATGTTTTTTTGTGAAAAAAAAAAGAAAAACACTGAAAAACTGGTGAAAAATATTATGACCAGAGATTCATCTGATACCACCTCCAATGCTGAAATAGACGTATCTGGCTGACACAGGAACATGTGGCTGAAACAATAACAACATCATCCCAGACCTAAATCACACAGGCACTCATGTTTTATCTGCATGAATAAAACCAAATGATCTGCTTGATATGACATGCATGTAACATGTACAAAAATACGTCAATAGTTGTCAGGGGTGTCACTTGGACCTATAACTTCTAGCACCTGAAATTGTGAACTTTTTGGCATCAAACACAGATTCTAAGCCAACAGCAAATATCTGTTAGTTGCAGCTGTTGAAGCAACCTGTTTGTATTTTGCCTCGTTCTTCCCTCATGAAACTACGAACATGTAGATAATTTGTGAGGTAGATAGAGTGTCTAAACAGCAACTTGGTCCACCATCAACAAATGAGCTCTCTCAAAACATATCAGACTGGTCAAGTTATAACCCCAACAAACGCATGGCATCATGAAAAAATATCTATCAACTAATAAGGAAATACATGTAACACTTTACGTGCAATTCATAGTTTCTTTGACTAGCACAAGCATATTTCCTGCCTAAAGGCAGATGTTATCTGAGGGTTTGGTGTGGAGAAACAGTATCCATATATGGTAAAAATGTTAATTATGGCTATGTCCAAATCTGGCGAAGGAAGCCATTACCCTCTCCCAGGATTTAAATACCCAACAATTTTTCACTGCAGCAGCTAATAATAACAGCACAGTTAAGCACAAAGGGTCAAGCAGAACAATTACTAACAGCTATATGTATTTTGTAAAAAATTCAGCCAAAATCCAGTCATTAACTGTGAGTAAGCATTCCAGTGACACTGCACACTGCCTAATAATGAGTTCTGTGAGTGCGCAATGACATCAAAATTTCCAGGTAAGTGTAACTAACTTCAACTCACTAGTACCCAGACAATGACCCCATGTGCCCAAAGGATTGTTACCAATGTCTTGATATAAGTGATCTCAATTTTAACCTTAAAAATGTACATTTTACCACTGGGATATCACCATATCCTCCAAACAATCTTCGAAACACCCCTTTAAGATAAGAATTCTCAGAATTGAAGTTCATGAAGCCAGAGTCAATGCCAGCAAATGTCACTAATGTATTAAATGTACCAGCACACAAGCCGACTGGAGCATTCCACACAGGCATTTAGTATGATATCAGAAGAATATGCTCTCTTTGTGACACTTGATGTGACACAAGTGTGGGCTATATTAAGGACAAAGTTATGTAGTGTATCTGAAATATAAACAAGTGCATAAAATAATGTATGACACACTAAATGATATTTACATGAATTCATTTTGCTTTCAATTTAATACCAGTTCACACTAATACCTATAACAACATGTGCCCGGACAATATTACTGAAACTTAGTTACATGTATGTACATATAAATCATATCTCTGCACACTAGTTCTGAAATATGCAAGTGCAGGCATTTTAAGTACAACATGTTTATGTATATTTGGAATATTTAAAATCTCCACTCTGCTTCTAATCATTACTTTGCACAGTATTTGTTGTTACAAGTAAACCTGACGATACAATACACAAAAAGTGTATCATTTTTGTTTTCACTAAATAACTCACAGACGTGTGTACAGTATACTGTGTACATGTAATTTCAAAAGGTTCATTAAACACTGTTGTTACAACTATCATTTTAAACAGTAAGTAACTAGATGTACCACCAAATTCTACTAATGGAAGCTGTGGATAATTACCAGTCCATGAAGCCAGACCATGTATAGTTAAAATCTTTGGCGATCTTGAGTTTTGGCCTTCGTGATTGTGTACGTCATGTATTTGGAGTGGATACAAGTAAATAGTAAATATGACCAGACTCAATACACAGGATAATTACTGTACCTGTAGACAAGAAACTTTGAAATATCATCTCAAGTGGCAATTAGACTGAATTCTAGCAGAGACCAAGCCAGAATGTATCACTTGTCAGTTGTCTAACCATTACCATGGTAACAGGTAATTTACAGGAATAATAAACAGGATAATTTACATAATATCAAATAAGAAATAATATCGTTGAGTCTACTGCTGTGGAGAGGCAGGTGAAATTTACTGCTGTTTGCAGCTACTTCTCTTTCCAGCAGGTTTCTTTGAGACTTTCTTCATCTTTTCCATATTTGACCTCCTTTGACCTTGAACTGGGGCCCACCCAGGGTCATCCTCATCGTAATCTTCTTCAAGTTCTTCTTCATGGTCCACAGGTCCTGAAATAGGAAGAATCACAATAACAAGGATAAAGTCTAATTATTTCAACATATGTGTACAAGCAAAGCCACAATTACCTCCCGCTGATTCAAGAAGGTTTCTAATAGACCACTCTGCTGTTTCAAATACAACTGAAAGAATCATTCTGGAAATATTATGACAGCACTACATGTCTCCAACCAGTCTGAGCATTCACAATAATAGCTATGTCAAAGGTCACAGGGGAAAAAGAACGTACATAATTTTGTCAAAAATGGCAAATGGGTCCAAAACTTCTCTGGACATTTTATCTTGGGTAAGACATGTT